>NC_052360.1:71752836-71808606 GCF_009727055.1 Benincasa hispida | reverse complement strand
ATTTTACCCGGTTCATCAACATTTATTTTTTTATACATGTGATGTATGGTGCTTATATGCCAAATTGTTTAACATATAGTTTAAAGCCCACCTTAGGTTGTGCAATTATTCATGCATCATGTATTATAAATGTTATAATCGAGCATGAAGAAATTACTTAAAAGCATGCACATGCATCATGAAATATAAGAGTTATATTTTGCATGCAGTGAACATTATCGTGTATCATCCTTTTATTATCAGTGTTATAGTCTAAGAGTGAATGGAAGCATATTGTACTTGTTTCATTGCTGTTTTTTTTAAGTGTTATATCAAAGAAGTAGCAATGAATGGACAATGTATTGAGCATGACACTTAGGATGTTTATAATCGTTATGAATTTCTTGCATGTGTTAGCTTAGCATTGTGGTTATGGTTTTCGTTTATAAGTGTTATAAAGGAAATTAGACCTTAAATCAATAAGAAAGAGTTGCATGCGGACTTAGAGTGAACTCAAGGTTTTAAAATTGGATTGAGATAGACCTAAGTTCAAGTAATTCTAAAGAGCTTAGTAACCTAGATTAATCTTTTAAAATCAGTTTAATCGGATTAAATTGGTTGGCATAAAAGATTAAATTTATTTCAAATCTATCTATAAGGGACCTTTTGTCCAAGGCGGGTACTGGCAAGACTGGGGTTCTTAAGTTGACGGAAACGTAACACCCTTACCTAGGAACCTACCTGGAAAGGTGAATTAGATAGATTTTCAACAAGTATGCGACTATTTGGTCAAAGACTCCGTTAAAGAGTTTAATAGATGATGATCACAAAGTTATTTCACTATCCAAGGTACAAG
The DNA here is from genome assembly GCF_009727055.1 of Benincasa hispida. Lineage (NCBI taxonomy): Eukaryota > Viridiplantae > Streptophyta > Magnoliopsida > Cucurbitales > Cucurbitaceae > Benincasa > Benincasa hispida. The sequence continues at coordinate 71,807,771 of NC_052360.1, read as the reverse complement.
TTACTCTTGGGCAAACCTAAAAGTCACTTAGTTAAAATCCTTAGCCGTGTTTTTCTAAGTAAGCTAAACCCTAGGTTATAAAATACTTAGTGGGAGGAAGAGATGTATCTGATATGTCTATGATTCCAATCATGTTTCTCCCTGAATGTTCACACCGTGAGATCCATGCTTGGCTTCGTGGTTCCCTGGGAGCATCACCCTTCGGATGGTGTTTGCATGAGTCAATATCAAGGTGAACGAAGAAAGTGTTTATAGTAAGTGGGTGAAGGGTGTGTGTCAACACGTTCTATGGTTTCTGTCATTGGTTCACACCGTGAGATCATTCTGTACTCCCTCATGGTGCCTTTGAGCGTCCCCCTTCGGATGAGATTTGTGCAGTTGGTCAAAATCAAGGTGAACTTCAGAAATGGATAGGGTCGCTTTAGGTTTTGCCCCAATTAGATTTTTTCCCTTCGGATTGGTTTTTTAGGGCAGATCTCTAGGGCCTAAAATGGTTGGTCACACTTACGGGAGATTGTTAAGTAAGTTAATGATCTCTTGGCCAAATCAATGATGACTAGTCGTTATAGGAGCAAGAGTTGTTCTGGTATTAATGACTAGTTGAGAACTTCTAATTCAGAGGAGGGATAATTGACCTCCCTTCGGTGACTTTTGTCCTAAACCTTTGAAGTGTCATTGCGAAACTAAATGTCACACGAGGTTCATATTAATTTTGCTAAAACCTTATTGGATGTTGTTTTGTTTTATAACGGGTATTTGCATAAAACCTAACGTAGGTCAATGTGTTTTCCATTTCAGCAACTCATTAGTATTTCCATTTAGTGCTTTTAATATGACCGATTACTTACAGTGGAAAGAATCATGTGAAACGTATTTTGAGGCATGATGACCAAACGACCTTTTACTGGAAAAAGTTACAGAGCCAAGGAAGCTTTGGAACTTGTACATTCAGACCTCTGTGGTCCCATGAATGTTAGAGCTCGGGGTGGGTATGAATATTTCATCTCTTTCATAGATGATTATTCAAGATTCGAGCATCTCTACTTAATGCAACGTAAGTCTAAAGCCCTTGACAAGTTCAAGGAGTATAAGGTGGAAGTTGAAAACTTGTTAGATAGGACGATAAAAACACTACGATCTAATCGTGGTGGAGAGTATATTCATCTTCAATTCTAGAACTATATGATAGAACATGGGATTGCATCTCAACTCTCGGTCCCTGATACACCTCAGCAGAATGGTGTATCAGAAAGAAGAAACAGAACCTTGTTGGACATGGTTCGGTCTATGATGAGTTATGCTCATCTTTCAGATTCATTTTGGGGTTTTGCAGTGGAGATTGCCTGTTATATCCTGAACAACGTTCCCTCAAAAAGTATTTCTGAAACACTTTTTGAGTTATGAAGAGGCCGTAAAAGTAGTTTACGCCACTTTAAGATTTGGAGCTGTTTGACACATGTGCTAGTAACTAACCCAAAGAAGTTTGAATCGGGTTTGAAGGTTTGCCTCTTTGTAGGCTACCTCAAGGAAACGAGAGGTAGATACTTCTATGATCCATGTGAGAACAAAGTGTTTGTTTCTACAAATGCTGTCTTCTTGGAAGAAGACATCATGTGGGATCATAAACCACGAAGTAAGCTTTTTTGCCTGAGATCTCTGGTGAGACTGAGACTACTGAGGGTCCATTAAGAGTTGTTGAACAGGCTGACAGATTAACAAGAGTTGTTGAGGTCGGAACATCTAGTCAACCAGCTCAAGAGTTGAGACTGCCTCGACGTAGTGGGAGGGTTATGAACCCACCGGATCGCTACATGGTTTTGACTGAAGCCCAAAATGTCATTTCGAATGATGGGGTCAAGGATCCATTGTCTTTTAAGAAAGCAATGAAGGATGTTGATAAAGATGAATGGGTTAAAGCCATGAACCAGAAAATGGAGTCTAAATTTAATAACGTCTGGGAGCTTGTTGATCCACCTGATGGGGTAAGACCTATTGGGTGTAAGTGTATCTATAAGCGAAAGAGAGATGTAGATAGAAAGGTGCAAACCTTTAAGCCTAGACTCGTGACAAAGGGTTATACTCAGGTTAAGGGAGTTGCTATGAGGAAACTTTCTCTGTTGTCATGCTTAATTCTATCAAGATTCTCTTATCTATAACCACATTTTATGATTATGAAATATGACAAATGGACGTCAAGACTGCCTTTCTTAATGGTATTCTTGAGGAGACCATATATATGACTCAACCGTTGATAGTTCCAGATCAAGAGCAAAAAGTTTGCAAGCTTAATAGGTCCATTTATGGGTTGAAACAAGCATTTAGATCTTGGAACATCAGATTTGACTTTGCTGTCAAGTCGTTTGGTTTTGACCAAAATGTTAATGAGCCTTGTGTTTATAAGAAGATCATCAACAGCTCAGTAACTTTTTTGGTACTGTATGTGGATGATATCCTACTCATTGGAAATGATGTTGGGTATTTGACTGATATTAAGAAATGTCTAGCTGCCCAGTTCCAAATGAAAGATTTGGGTGAGACACAGTTTGTTCTAGAGATCTAGATCATTTGGAATCGTAAGAACAAACGGTTACCCCTGTCTTAGGCATCGTACATTGATCAAATGTTGATCAGGTATCGGATGCAGGATTCCAAAAGGGGTTTGTTACCCTTCAGATATGGAATCGTTTTGTCTAAGTATCAATGTCCTAAGACACCTCAAGAAGTTGAGGAGATGAGACGGATTCCCTATGCTTCTACTGTAAGAAGCTTGATGTATGCAATGTTGTGTACCAAACCTGAAATTTGCTATGTAGTAGGGATTGTTAGTCGGTATCAGTCCAATCTAGTATTTGATCACTGGACAACGGTGAAGACGATCCTCAAGTATCTTCGAAGAACGAGGGACTACATGCACGTGTATGAAGATAATGATCTGATCCTTACAGGATACACGAACTCTAATTTTCAGATCGATCGAGATTCTTGAAATCGACATTGAGGTCAGTGTTCACTCTGAATGTTGGGGCTGTAGTGTGGTGAAGCATCAAACAAGGATGCATCGCAGACTCCATTATAGAAGCTGAATACGTAGCCGCTTGTGAATCAGCTAAGAAGACTGTTTGGCTGAGGAAATTCCTTTCATATTTGGAAGTTGTTCCAAATATGAACTTGCCCATCACACTTTATTGTGAGCTTTGGAGTCATCGTCGGGGTAAGGACATCGAACGGAAATACCACCTGATCAGGGACATTGTGCATCACGGTGATGTGATAGTCACGAAGATCGCATCGGAGCACAACGTTACTGATCTCTTTACAAAGGCCCTCATGGCTAAAGTGTTAGAGGGTCACCTGGAGAGTCTAGGTCTGCGGGACATGCGGCATCTTGTCTAAGGCAAATGGTAGATGATACTAGGGTATGCGCTAGTTTATTATATATTGTACATATTTTTATTGTATTGTACATTAATGTCTCGGGTCATTAGGATAAATGGGAGATTGTTGGGATTGATGTCCAAATTAATTCTCCCGGAGTCTCGTTGTTTGTAATGATACACATTGTTTGATGAATAAAATAAATGTTATTTCATTTTGGCATTTACCTATATCCAATAAATAAAGCTTTATGGTTATCTTATGTGAACTTGAGCATATATATGTGATATACAAGTTAATCATGCCTTAAGTGATAATTTAAATAGGTTTACAAGTAGCGGTCGTGTTGGACGAGTGTTCGAGGTTGCTGTGTCCGAGCGTTCGTGATCAAGGACCTTGGCGATAAGTCTACAAATGTGTGTAGCATTTCTCCTTGATTATTTATAGTATCATGCTGTAATTTTTGTAATGAATGCATAACCGTATGTTTCTGTTTATGACTGTAATTTGTAAAGTTCATATATGATTATAATTTGTAAATTTCATATATGATTGTAATTTGGAATGATCTTTCCGCTGCTCATGGAAGTTCTCGTGTTCGATTTCCTTCACTTAAACCATTGTGGAAATAAAAAAAATAATTATAGAGAATAAAGAATGAAATGTATATGATATATAGACTCCATGAACTTTCAAAACTTGTAATGTTTCAGGACAGAAAAGTTCCAACTACAACTATCAAGTCTACATCATCAGATTTAACCTGAGCCATTTGAAGATCTCCTCTTACTGCCTCTACTTCCAAAGCTGTCAGGCTACTGTCGTTGCCTGTGAATGGAAGAAGAAAGCTTTAAATCTTAAAACTACAATCCCATGAGCATACCAATTGCTACAAGCTGCCATGTCATTTTGCATTATTGTTTAATCAACCATATGCATCAAAAAATGAACTTTGAGAGTGAGAGGAAGATAGAGAAATATAGAAACAGACCTTCACAACTTGAAATATGAGGAAAGAAATCCAAACAACTAATGAAGGTCCTTTTCTACTTAAGATTAAAGCATATTAATTCTTGAAACAAAAAATTTGGTCAAAATAACAAAACATTATAACAATAAGCTCTTCCATTTGCATAAACAGTGAATCAATGAAATCAAAGAAATTATTAGTGTTTTGAGCTCCACTAATGTTGTTTACCGTTCTTTTGGAATCAATGGGTCATCCTCTACATCAATCAATACTGCAAGATGGTAGCCCCAAAATGGCATCAAAATGGAAGCCCAAATCTCATTTCATTGAAAATCATCATAAATTCCAAAACAACAGTAAACTACCATTTTCGCTACATACAAAGAAACAAACAGAGAAGTTCCATTTCATGAATGTATATGAACACAAACAATTTGAACAATAGTAAGGAGCCCAAGAAAAAAATGATTTCAAACAGTCATTAGTAATGTTCAGTACTGACCTTGAAAACGAAACCGAGGAGGAATCGGAGCTTGACAATGAATGGAACTAAGCAAACAACTCAAATAAATCGAAGCTTGACAATGAACGAAACTGAGCAAACAACTCAAATAAATCGGAGCTTGAATAGATCTGACTCGAAGTTTGATGATTGAAACAAATCTAAGCTAAGATCGAGGTTGAAGTACAGCGGATCAGACAAACAGACAACAGACCTAGCAAACAGAGCTGAATCACGACGTCAATGAGTGGATCCGACATATGATCGATGAATCTGACTGTGTGACTGGCTGTTCTGCATGGATATGAAGATCTCCATGACGTCGACGCTGATACGCTGAATATGTAAGATGCCAACGAGCAGATATGACTCACGACTGACGAATCTACACGTTGCCAACATTGATGCTGGCATTGGCGAATAGTACTACAAAACGCCGATGCGGATCTGAAGGATTGATAATAACGGTGAAAGATGGTGAAGGATGAAAGGTTTTTTGTTATAACAGTTTCCTATTTTTAGCTTTTATTTTCCACTTTGCTGAATTGTAGTAAGAGTGGGTTGCTATTTTTTCTCCTTTATTTTCGTGGATGTAGTTTAGCTACTATTTAAACTTAGCAGCATTATCAATAAAAGATAGTTTGTTTGTGCAATTCTTTTTGTTCTCAACATTCTGGTATCAGAGCCAAGGTGGTTTTGATTTTTCAAAGCAGCAGTCTTTGAAACTTTGCAGCAAAATAACTACGGAAGGAATAAGAATGAAGGAAGTTTTGTACAGGCGGAAATTCCACGTTTCGATGGTCATTATGATCATTGGAGCATGTTGAAGGAAAACTTCCTTCAATCCAAAGAATACTGGGAGTTGGTCGAACCTGGATATGTTGAACCAGCTAGTGAATTGTTGCAAACAGAAGCCCAGCGAAAGAAAAATGATGAGATGAAGCTGAAAGACTTGAAAGTAAAGAATTATCTCTTTCAAGCCATTGATCGTACAGTTTTAGAAACCATTCTCAAGAATAACACTTCTAAAGAAATATGGAATGCAATGAAGAAAAAGTTTGAAGGCAATACAAGGGTCAAGAGGTCTCATCTACAAGCTCTTCGTAGAGACTTTGAAATTCTTGAGATGAAGTCTGGTGAAGGAGTGACAGAATACTTCTCCAGAGTCATGACGGTGGCAAATAAGATGCGGATTTATGGAGAAGATATGCAAGATGTGAAAGTGGTCGAAAAAAATTCTACGCTCTTTAACAGAAAAGTTTAACTATATCGTTTGTTCTATTGAAGAGTCAAAGGATATCGATACTTTCACTATTGATGAGTTGCAAAGTTCTTTGATAGTACATGAACAAAAGTTTCAGCGACGAAGCGGAGAGGAGCAAGCCTTGAAGGTGACGAATGATGAAGGAAGAGGTTGAGGTCGAGGCAGCTACAGAGGAAGAGGAAGAGGAAGGGGTCGAGCAAATTTCAACAAAACAAATGTGCAGTGTTACCGATGCTAAAAACTTGGGCATTACCAATATGGGTGTCCTGAAAATAAAGAAGCAAACTATGCTGAAATCGATGAAGAAGAAGAAATGCTTCTAATGTCCTATGAGGAATTGCATGGAGTCAAAAGAGAAGATACATGGTTTCTTGATTCCGGGTGTTCTAATCGTATGTGTGGTGATCGATCCATGTTTAGTGAGCTCAATGAAGATTTCCGACATTCAGTGAAGTTGGGAAACAACACTAAAATGGATGTGATGGGCAAAGGAAATGTGAAGTTGTCTCTGAATAGAGTTAATCATGTTGTTACTGAGGTATACTACATTCCAGAATTGAGTAACAATCTCTTGAGCATAGGACAATTGCAAGAAAAAAGTTTGACTATTTTGATCAAGAGAGGGGAATGCAAAATATTTCATCCAAAGAAAGGCTTAATTATTCAAACAACAATGAGCAACAACAAGATGTTTATTTTGCTAACCCAAACTTCTTCTCAAACACAAATTGATCAGTGCCTTTAAACAAAAGCTGAAGCTGAAAATTTATCTCATCTTTGGCATCGACGATATGGACATTTGAGTTACAAAGGTTTGAGAACTCTACAGTGCAAAAACATGGTATATGTGCTTCCTCAATTTAGTGCCTCAAATGCTACATGCACTGATTGTATCAAAGGGAAACAACATCGAGATCCCTTTCCAAAGAGGAGCACTTGGAGAGCAACACAAAAGCTAGAACTTATTCATGCAGATATTTGTGGCCCAATCACCCCTACATCTAATAGCAACAAAAAGGTACATTCTGTTGTTTATTGATGATTATAGCAGGAAAGCATGGGTATATTTTTTGGTAGAAAAGTCAGAATCTTTTAACTCTTTCAAATACTTTAAGTCCTTGTTTGAGAAAGAAGCTGAGTTGCCTATTAAGTGTTTACGCATCGATGGAGGAGGAGAATTAATTCAGTTGAGTTCAATGATTTTTGCAAACAAAATGGGATAAAAAGGCAATTAACGACCATCTATACTCCGCAACAGAATGGTGTAACGGAAAGGAAAAACAAAACGATAATGAACATGGTTCATTCAATGCTATCGGATAAAATATACCTAAAACCTTTTGGCCGAAAGCAGTAAATTAGACCATCTATGTCTTAAATAGATGTTCTACCTTGGTGGTCAAAGATATCACACCAGAGGAGGCTTGGAGTGGGATAAAACCCTCAGTAGATCATTTTCGGGTTTTTGGATGTGTAGCACATGCACATGTTTCAGATGCAAAAAGAACCAAATTAGACAATTAAAGCATTTCTTGTGTGTTATTAGGAGTTAGTGAGGAGTCAAAAGGTTACAGACTATATGATCCGGTCGGTGGAAAGGTTTTTGTGAGTAGAGATGTAATTTTTGAGGAAGAAAAACAATGGGATTGGGATACAAAAAATAGTAGCAGTACACTTAGATTTGGGTGATGGTGATGATGCAGATGAGGAAGAAAATGTGAGTGAAAATGAACTTGATAGTGATAGAGAAGATGGAGTTAGGGAGAAGGATCACATTTTTTGGTGATGGTGGGCAAAATGTGAGGAATTTAAGGGAATCTCGTGAGAGGCGTCTTCCTACATGGATGGATGATTATATTAGTGGAGAAGGTCTTTCAGAGGATGAAGCTCATATGGCACTATGGATATCAACTGATCCATTGTATTTTGAAGATGCTATACAAGATGGAAATTGGAGGCTGGCCATGGACAATGAAATCAGATCCATTGAGAAGAACAAAATGTGGACACTTGTTGAACTACCAATTGGAGCTAAAAGGATTGGAGTAAAGTGGGTTTACAAAACCAAATACAATGAGCACGAAAAAATTGATAAGTACAAGGCTCGATTGGTTGCTAAAGGCTACTCTCAACAACATGGAGTAGACTACACAGAAGTTTTTGCACCAGTGGCAAGGATGGGTATAGTAAGAATGATTATTGCTCTAGCTGCACAAAAGGATTGGAATATTTTTTAGCTTAATGTTAAGTCAGCTTTTCTCCATGGTGAGTTAACTGAAGATGTTTATGTAGAGCAACCAAAATGGTATCAAAAGAAGGGTAATGAGCACTTAGTTTACAAATTGCACAAAGCTTTATATGGATTAAAACAAGCTCCACGTGCGTGGTTTAGTCGAATTGAAACACATTTCATCAATGAAGGATTTCAAGGGTGCGATAGCGAACAAACATTATTCACCAAGAGAAGTTTGGAAGGAAAAATTATCATTGTAATTGTGTATGTTGATGATTTAATTTTTACTGGTGATGATGAAACTATGATGATTGATTTTAAAAATTCCATGTTGCGTGAATTTGATATGACCAATTTGGGAAAAATGCGATTCTTTCTTGGGATTGAGGTGTTACAATAGTCTTCTGGATTTTTTATATGTCAAAGAAAATATGCATTGGAGGTTTTGAAAAGGTTTGGCATGCTAGAAAGTAACTCTGTGAACAACCCAATTGTTCCTGGTTCCAAATTGAGTAAAGTTGGAAATGGGGTCCTTGTTGATGATACATATTACAAACAATTGGTGGGAAGTTTAATGTATCTTACTGCCACAAGACCCGATATAATGTTTTCTACTTGCCTTATAAGTAGGTACATGGCAAAACCAATGGAAGATCATCTTTAAGTAGCTAAAAGAATACTTCGGTACTTAAAAGGGACTGTGAACTATGGAATTCATTACATAAAAGGAGGAAATGCTAGATTGTTGGCATATACAGATAGTGACTATGCTGGATATTTGGAAGATCGAAAAAGTACATCTGGGTATGTATTTTTAATGAGTTCAGGTGTTGTTTCGTGGTGTTAAAAAAAACAACCTATTGTGACCTTATCAACTACAGAAGCTGAGTTTGTAGCTGCTGCAATTTGTACTTGTCAAGGAGTTTGGGTGAGGAAAATTTTGAAGAAGTTGGGCCATCCAGATGAAAGTTGCATTACCATATTGTGTGACAATAGTTCAACCATCAAGCTGTCAAAAAATCCAGTTTTGCACGGTCGAAGCAAGCATATTGATGTGAGGTTTCATTTTCTAAGAAATCTTACAAAAGATGGTGTAGATGAATTGTTTCATTGTGGAAGCCAAGATCAAGTGGCAGACATTATGACCAAACCCTTAAAGTTAGAAGTTTTTCAGAAGCTTCGAAGGTTGCTGGGAGTATGTGAATTTTCAGAGGAAAACTAATTGCTTCTGAGCATTTAGTTTAAGGGAGGGAATGAAAGGTTTTTTGTTATAATAGTTTCCTATTTTTAGCTTTCTGTTTCCACTTTGCTGAATTGTAGTAAGAGTGGGTCGCTATTTTTTCTTCTTTATTTTCGTGGATGTAGTTTAGCTACTATTTAAGCTTAGCAGCATTATCAATAAAAGACAGTTTGTTGTGCAATTCTTTTTGTTCTCAACAAAGGAAAGGGGCCGCAAGCTCGAGAGGGTTTTGGGGGAGAGAGGAGATTTTGGTAGAAAGAGAGAGAAGAAAGGTAGAAAAATGACGAGAGAAATTTTTATTAAAGTGAGAAAACAATAAATCGGTAGCTACAATGTTGGTTCTAAACCGACATTGTAGCTTCGTTTTTAATGTCGATTTAAAACCGACATTAAAGAACCACATTTTTTAAAAAAAAAAATTGATATTATACCTCTGTTTTTTTATTTTTTCAACCAACATCAAAGTCCAGATTTCTTGTAGTGACTAAACTTATGCTTGGATTAGTGCTTATAAATCAAAATTGGGCAGTTGAATTATTTTGCAAATTATAGCAAAAAAAAAAATATATATATTTTTGATAATTCATAATTTAATGAAAAAATTAATTAATTTTAAATAAATTAAATTAACTTTACAATGATTTTTCTTTCAAAAGGTGTGATTCTCCATCTACCTATCATAAATAATATATAATTAAAGACTATTGCAAATGCTCAGCGTTGGGTCATGTTTATATAAATTAGTTATTCATATAAAGAAATTTAAAAAGTTTTTTAAAAAAATACGAAAAAGGACGATGACAAGTGACACCGACAGCTACGTATCTATATTAAAACTACAAAAAGTTGTCACCTTTTTATAATTTAAACTTATATTGTCTAATTAATAATGTTCCAGTATCATAGTAGAGGATAGGCACGGTAATCTTTTGGTATTTGATTAAAGACTAAAGTACCTTTTGTATATTACTAAAAAAAAACCACTTTTTTTAATTAAAAATTATAATTAAAGAGAAAATATCTCGTAAATGCACTTCATTTCGTGACGTTTAGTACTTGGATTTGTTATTGTTCATGTATCTTTCATTAAATTTAATCATATTTTGATTTATGAGGAGTTGTTTAATAATCACACTTTTAATTCTATGGGCTGATTTTTATGTGGCCAATCCTTATATTAGGTATATTTTTTTAGTATGTATTAATTACATCATTCATTTGGCGTGAATTGACAATAATGTTCCATAGCGAGCACCGCTCATTAACATATAAATGTGTTTAATGACCAAAAGGTTTCTGATTCGAATCTCTCTAATCTTATTATACTGAAAAAACATCATTAGATAATGTACTATTTGATTCATAATCATATTTTAACTGAACTTGATTGAAGTAATTAAGGTATTTATCCAAAATGTTAAAGCTTTGAATGAAATCATGATTGTATTTCAAATTTTAAGTTGTCTTGATTTGTAAATTTATCTAATAATTGACATGAAAATGTCCTATATTAAAAAAAATTACATCGTATACAGTTTTTAAAGTCAACCAAGCATATTAAAGTCCAAGTTAATTTAGAATCAAATATCAAATAAAGCATAACTCAACCATAAGTAGCATGATTTTTTTAAAAATAAAAAAATAGATCAAGTGGCATGTAATTCTCATACTCAGCTAAAGATAAAATTAAATTTGTAAACAAACTTCTGTTTATATCTTAACTAAATTTTGACAAATTAAGCCACAATTTAATAATCAATAGTTTTTTTTTAGAAAAAAATAAATTAAAAACAAAGTTATAAATACAACTCTCACCTTTTAGGTTTCTTTATATTCCTAATTATTCCTGATCACTTGTTTTTTAAAAACAAAGTCAAGTTTTAAACATTGGAAAAAGTTTTTAACAACTTGTTTTTCTTTTTTTTAAATTGGACTAAAAATTCAAATGTTAAATCATCACAATAAATTTGAAAGAAAACCAACATAAATATCAAAAACATAAAACCAAAAATAAAATTATTGTCGTAGGACATAAATAGAATAGTTATTTAGGGATGATTTTAAGTATTGAAATGAGATATGATGTCTAAAGTTGTTGAATCTTTTGGGGGTGTTAAGTTGAATTCATATGTCAGGAGTATCTAGTGCATTTTTTTCTAACACAAATAATTTGTTTTTATGAAAACTTTTTTATTCAATAATTCTATATATTTTTTTCTAATATACTATGGGTTACACTTTGTTTTATTTTTTAAGTACATATATTGTTGAGAGTTTTAGGAAATGGAGTTTACTGCATCATGTATTTCATTTTTTTAAATTTAAACAATAATTTTACAAATTTGTGCATGTAACATTTCTAGTTAAGTTGGACAAAATGATATTAAATTCATTGGAACAAAACAAATTTAGATTTATATTGTAAGTGAAATATCCTCAAGATGTAATTGTACTATAATGGTCCTATTAATGTCATGTTACATGGTTGGCACAAAAAATATGTATCAAAAGCCATATTCTCCGGTCCAATTATATGAAACCAAAAAAAATATTATATATGATATGTGCCAATAAATGACCCAATTCTCGGACACAAAGAAAATTACATAAACATTCATTTAAGTCACGTTGGAAATAGCAGGGCCCTCAGAACGACGAACTGTAAGTCGTCAAGGCACGACGATCAAGCGAAGAGCAAAAACTGCAAAACAAAAATTCGTTATAGGCTGAGTCACGGAGCTCGCTCTCTTTAAGACATTTTGCGGCTCTGCCCAAGTGTGCAAGCAGGTCTGAAAATTGCCACGTCATCCCCAAGATAAAACAGCCAAATGAAAACCGATCGAAAATACACCGTTACCAATTGGAACGTACACTCTTTCTAAACTCACTGCTCGGAAAGCTAAAATGAAGGAGGAGAGGAAAATGAAGTGGGAATTTAGAAAATGAATTCTGTGTGTCATGAACTGTTGAATGTCTCACCTTTTATATACTTTCAGCATCGAAACGAATCGTTTTAAAATTAATCAATGGACCGTTTTAAAAATAATCAATGGATCGTTTTTTTTAAAATAATAATAATAAATAAAATAGTATTTTGTTTTTATTAAAAATACCCTCCAAAACATGGGTACCTCTTGGGTCCAAACCCAAAACACAAGGTTGAAGTACATAAAGGAGAGTTCCAATGTGGGATTCTCCAACCAACAAAGTGGTTCCCTCTTTGTTTTGAAAGTTAAATTTTCATCCAACAAGTCCTCTATCTGATAGATGTATTTGACAACTTCCTTTTACCTCTCAAACTCTAGTTTATAATCTTTTTACCATGATACAAGCTTATGTTTAGATTAATTTGGAAAAGAGTATTTTTCAAAAAGTTATTTTAGTTCAAAATAAGTTTTTATAAAAAATGTTTAAAATAAAAACACTTATGGGTTTGACAACTCTTTCTCAAAAATATTTTTATATATAATTTTGTTTAGTTTGTCATATGCTAAAAGTATTTTTATTAATGTCAAATTACTATAAAGAACAACTATGAACTAATAATTTAAAATAATGATCGTTGGAGTTGGTGGAGGTTGCTACCGTCAGGTTGTTGATGGTGGTCGTCGTATGTGGCCGGAGTGGTCATAGGCGAAATTCATCGAAGTTAGCCACCAAAGATGGTGGTTGGAGCCGCAATAGGGACATTGATAGTGATGAGGACTGAGTGCACTCTTAATGGACATGATATAAAATATCTATGACATACCAAATTAGCCTCCTAAACATTGAGTTGAGTTTATATCTCGACTCATATCATCTCAAGTCATCACTCCAATCACCTCCTCATGTTTCTCAACTTTGGGTAAGGATCCAATATATATTATAGAAAACAAAAATCAAAATCATTACTCAATGTAAAAATCTCGATAATTTGTTGAAGCCATGAAATTGAGGTGATTAGAAAAAAAATTGTTTTTTCAAAAACCTCATTTTTATTTATTTATTTTTATATAAAAACTTATTAAAATACATTTGAAAAACTATTTTAAGTGGTTGCAAAGTACTCAATTTTTTTTAAAAATGACTTATTTTTTAAATTTAATACTTAAAAATATATTCCAAACACATCTTAACTTAGGCAATAGATTTACAAGCAACTAAAATAGATTGCATTATTAAATATTTATTTATTTTTAAAAAAGTTTGATTCTATTTTAAAAAAGAGGAAAAAAAAAAAAAGGAAAAGAGAGGAAAGAGGTGAAGATGGTCCCCTGGCCCTAATGCATTGTCAAAGGGTAATGGAAAGAAGGATTATAAGGTCATCTTTGAAAAATTCTACCACTTGACCCCTTAACTAAAGACATACCTTAATTAATTCAGCAATGCATTCTTTAATTTAAAGCTTAAAGAGGTAGATTATTTTAATATGCCAATAAATTTGAAAACTAAGACTAAAATTTATCGAATAAAAAGTAAACTTGACATGAAAATTTAATGTCTCATTTGATAACAATTTTATTTTGAAAATTAAGCCTATAGACACCATTCCCACCTCCAAATTTCTCCATTTGTTATCTACTTTTTATCAATGCTTTAAAAAAGTAAGTCAAACTTTAAAAATTATTTAAAAAAATAACTTTTAAAAATTTGTTTTTGTTTTTAGAATTTAGTTAAGAATTCAATCATTATACTTAAGAAAAATGAAAATTATTGTAAGAAATGGAGAGGAAATATACTTAATTATATCGGGCTCTTCAAGAATGTATCACGTTGGGAATTCCTTATTAATCGATGAATATAGGACTCTATGTTTCGTCAGAAAAATTAATTGCATTGGAACGTTTCCGCGGTCGAATCTATTTTACAATCTTGTATTTTTTTATCTTGTAAACTTTCGGAATAATTTTGGAACGACGGAAGTTTTGAGAATTCAAGAGAAAGTCACGACGAGATGGATAGCTGACCCTCTTCTTTTTAGGAAATTTTTAAGTATGCGAGCTCCTAATTCATATATATGAAAAACTGTCTAATCAATTTTATTTTAGTTCAAGAATTAATTAAGTTTGACATTATTTTGACTTTAAGAGGCCATAAGATTGATGAATTCTGTTTGAATGTTCTAATTAGCATGTAATTCAAAACATGAATTGCAAAGGTGTTAAAATAAAGCTTTTGGATAAATATCAAAAGGAAAAAGCTAATCGGCCAAAATAGAAAACACTAATTGGATTTTATTATTAGTATTGCTATTTTTTCAAACTTATTATTGATATATAGTACGTTTAAAAATTATTGAAATATGGTTATTTGAGTTGATCCTGTCTCTTAAAAAGATGAGAAAATAGAAAATATATTTTTAAAAAAATACCATGGTGCATCCTCGTCCCTTAAAAAGAAGAGAATGCCTTAAAATATATTTTTTTAAAAAGAAACCGGCAGATCCTTCTTGTTTTATTTTATTTTATTTCTTTACTTTGCAATAAATATATTTACCTATTATTTTGATTTTTTTTGGGGGAAAAAGACCTATTATTTTGATTTTCAATTCTTTTTAGAATTTTTAATTTTTAATTTAAAATTCTGCAATATGGATTATTATTTTTTATTTCTTAATTTTACAATAGGTATATTTATATATAATTTTATGTTGAGTTCTAAATTTTGCAGTAGGCACACTTACGTATTATTTAATGTTGTAATATTATTTTATATNTATATATACTTGTATATTATTTTGATATTGAAAATTGGATTTCCTTATATGTATAGGTATACATTTTCTTAATATTAAAGGTTGAATTTTGTAATATATATTTATATATTATTTTAAATTTTTAATACACTTGAAACCAAATAAAATTTTGCACTATATAATTTTTTTTCTTACTAAAACATGTATTTTGCCTCACTTTAATATTTTCAGTTATGATATTTATAGAGTAATATAATTGAATTGGATTTGTTTTATCATTTAAAGTAAATGATCCGAATGAAAAATTAATACTAATTTGCGCAATATTTGGAGGGCATACACAATTTTTTTTTTTTTTCTAATTATTATTTGTATCAAAACTAATTTGTATTGGATAAGGTAAACTTTTAATAAATTTTTTATACGTCTTAAAGCACGTTATGTTTTTTTATATTATATTATAAATCTAACTTTTATTTAAACTATAAAACAAGAGGAAAAAACAAAAAAACAAAAACACAAGAAATAAGAAATAATCATGAATCACAATTAAATTTTTTTTTTTTTTTTTTTTTTGAAGAAACAGAAAAGTTATAAACTACAGTATTGTTTCTAATTCTTGAAAACAAGAAAGATGATGGAGATAACGAAAATATTATCAAATGAGAATTATATACTCTAAAATGTTTAATTGATTCCTAAACTTTCAATTTTGTATGTAATTAATTTGTGACATATTTGATGCTTTTATAAATTAACAAATCTATTTGATATAAATTTTATGTCTAAACAAATCTTAAACTTTTCATTTATTATTACAATGGATATACAAAATTTAAAAATGTGAAGTAGGTAAAAAAAATAGCTATTATACACAATATTCAAAATTTAAAGACTGATTAAAAATTTTTGAAGTTCAAAGGTTTAAGAAAAAAAACTGAGATTGGGTGAAGTGTATGGTCATCAAAGGTAAGAATCATTGAATTATCAACAAGAAAGAAGAAAGATTCCAATATAGACATAACTCAACTGACGTAAATATTTGTACAATCAAATTTGAAATTTGAGATTTGATTTCCTCATCCAATATATAGTTAAAAGAAAGAAAGAAAAAAGACTGAGGAATGTTGATAAAGAACAAAGAAATTCAGTATGTTTGCCAAAAAGATGATGGGTGGGCTAGCATACAAACCAATAGATCCAGTCGAGTTAAATCCCAATCAAATCCTTTCAAGATTTTTTAAGAGTGTATTTAGATTACATTTTTAAGTTTTTAATTCAAGAAATAAGTTATTTTTGAAGAAATTGAAATATTCGGTAACCATTCCGAAATAACATTTCAACTGTATTTTAATAAGTTTTTATCGAAAGTGTTTAAATAAAAACGAATATTTTGAAAATCAATTTTTTTTCTCAAGTCAATCCAAACAAATCTTAGTTTGGTCCAAAACTTTCATATATTCCACTGTTTGGTAGTGGTTTTTAAGTACCCAAAATCACTTTTTTCCTTACCAAATCAATTTTATATAAAAACATGATGTTTGGAAATTTAAAATTGATTTAAAAAAAATCTAATATCACTAAAATTTGAATTTTGAGTATCAATTGGTTGGTGATTGTGTAGGATGTGATTAACCAGTAATCACCAACAAAATTCACTCTTATTTTATGTAACTTCTAAAAATGCCTAAAATATCCCTATATTTAACAATGGAACGGAATTCTAAAATCATTTCTTTCTCTCTAGTCTCTCTCAACGAGCTCCTCCATCTTCCTCATTCCCTTTTTAAAAGGTTGTTTTGGTCTTTGTTATATTAACTTTCATATAATTTTTATTTATCTAGCCTATTTAACTTAATAAAATATATAGGGACATAGTGCTTGTACTATCAATCTTGAAGTCAGAGGTTCAATTCCCAAATATCACACGTGTTAGAAAAAAAAACCTTGAAATTATATGCTCATGTTAACATATATACTCATTTTTAAAGCCAAAATGATCCTTCTTTATAAAATTTAGAAATTGAAGCATACATTTTTAAAGTTCAAAAACCAATCAATAAAACAAATAAACGAGTTCTAAGACAAAAATCAATATTTTAAAAGTTTTAAATTTAAAATGAAACTAAATCTAACGATTATGAATAAGAAAGTAGGATTCAGCCTATCAATACATTTTTTTTCATTTATAAAGATACAAAAAAGATCAGTAGATGCACCAGAGAATCCTAACTAGGATGACATTCTCATCACATCCCAACTTCATTGATATATATAAAAAAAAATGAAGTAGATAGGAAGCAGTCCAAAAGAACAATCAATCAAACAAAGAGGAGAAAGGCTAGAGAAAAACCACAGTAAAGTGGAAGAGATTACATAAAAGCACTCGAATTCAGTGATACAATGGAAGGATTATAGCTCGAGAAGAGCTTAGAACTGTGACTCCAATTGCCCACTAAAGAGCATATATATTCTCCCATAGTTTTGTTGCTATTCAGTTTCAACAAAACACTATTGAATAATGGTTTTGATTGGAATATATATATATATATATATATTTGTAATTTTAAATAACACTAGGGATGAAATTTATAGAGAAAAATTAAAAGATTAAAATGGTACAAAATTCATCTTAAAAGTTTAATTTTAGTTAAAATATTATTTGGTCTATATACTTTAGAGCTAATTCAATTTTAGTTTGTATATTTTCAAATCTTCAATTTTAGTTTATGTAATATTGGTTTTTTTAATTTATATCCTTTCACTATAAATTTTGATACAAATTCACATAGTGTACTTTTTTTTTTTCTATAAAAATTATTATTATTATTAATCTTTTCTAAAAAAATTAAATTCAAACAACTAAATTTAAGATGGTAAATAAAAATACTAAAATTATATCCCTTAAACTAAATTGAAGAATTCATTGTTTGGCCCATATCTAAGAAGTTCGTAATTTCATTAACTTGTTACAATGTAGTCCTAACTATTAAATAATCCTTCAAACTAAAACTTCATTCCTTACTCCAAACATCTTAACTGGATATATTAAAATGATATATTGAAATAGAAGTTATTAGGACAAGTGAAACTAACGACTAAACATAATTTTCCAACAAAAAGGAAGAAAAAGAATTATTTTATTTTATTTTTTTTTTAATGTCGGTATGAAAGATAAAAGTTGAAACTTGTCAATGAAAACAGTCAAAAAATGGAGTTTGAAAGTCCCCAAGGTTAAAAAAAAGAAGAGGGTTTTTTTAGGCACAGAGAGAAACCGACTATTCTGCGAGTTGAGAAAGAGACTTGAAAAATAAATAAATAAAGGGTTCATTTTCCAAGAACTTTGATGGTAACTTGGTAGGGATAGCATTACATATCACTGCCCATTATTAATAGCTCTTATTTTTGTCTTACTCACTCTGTGTTTGTGTGTGTCATGTCCTTTAATTTGTTACAATCAAATTAATAAGCTAGAAAAAAAAAACCCTCAAATAATAATAATGAAGACGACACTGAAGCAGTTGTTTTTTTTTTTTTAAAAAAAAAAAAAGAGGTGGAAGAATTAATAGGTACATTCGGATATATTGATACATCTTTAGCACTCTCATTATGCATCGATCCAAAAGTAATGCATTAATGATGATCAAATACAAAGAAAGAACTAGAGAGAAGCTCAACGTACTATTGATTCTTTAAAGGGTGCATCAATTATCAAATAAAATGATTCTTCAACTAACTTATACTTCATCATACTCGCTTGATTTGTATCTATTATTCTATGTTCTTTTACAAATTTATCTATATTTTACTTTCTATATACTTTAAATAGATTTGGGGTCACATGAAGACTTCTCAAATGATCACCCTACTCTCGTCCAAAAATACTTAACTACAAAATTTTGATGGAATCCGATGCATTCATATTGGTATGATCACGGCCATTATTACCTAGTTTAGTCAATTTTATGGAACTTTTGGCTCGAGACAAACAACCGCATTTTTAAAGACAAATTCATGGAACCTCTTACTGATGTTTTGGAGAATATGATCACCATTTTTGCAGTAAATTGGTGATCTCAAGCTGCTTTCTTTTGTAATTATTATGATACTTCCTTTGCTACCTTAGATTGAGAGCTTTTTTCTAACATCCCTTTAATTTTGTACAGTTTTCTTAAAAGAAAAAAAAAAACTAATAGTTTAGTCTTAAAAAATTAGAACTAGTTTTAGTCTTAAAACAGTGTCTAAATAGGTTCTCAAACATTAAAATTTTTTCAACTTTTAATTTTGTATTAGAATAAGTTTTGACTTATTAGACAATAAAAAAATCAATCGTTTACAAAATTCTATTTTATTGTCTAATCAATTTTTCAACTTTTAAGTTGTGTTTAATAGGATTCTTTTATTGTTCATATTTTTTTCTTTTGAACAAGATACTAGAGGAAGGGATCAACAGATACACCAAGACATCTCAACTAGATTAACACCTCTTATTATTTCATATTTAATCTTTTTAATAAGAGAAACTCATTAAACAAAAGATTAAATTGAGTGGTTAAAGTATACATATGTTCATATATGAAGAGATCAAGATTTGAGTGAACTAAAAGGAAAGACATAAAATGGAAAGTTAGGTGAATTACTGAAAATATACAAAATATGAAACTATTTTAATCTAGAAACAAAATAGACATCAAAACTTCAAAAGCTTAGAACTAAATAAACTTGTAATTTAATTTACATGGAAGTCCAATTAATTAAGCCCTTGTATTTATACATATAATTTGAAAGAAAAGTCTTATGGGTTACTAAGGAAGATCTGATATTAGCATTCCTGGATGGAATTGGTTTGTCTCTCTCAAGGAAAAACAAAAATTTACAAGAAATAAACTAATAATAACTCACAATAAGCAAGCAAAGAAAGCCTTAATATTCAACTAGGGTTACCTAAACCATTACAACTTTTTTGATGGAGATGATAATATCATTTTTAAAAATACTCTAAAACATATGTACAAGTTATTTTAACAATTTCAAAATCACTCTCACACGTACGGTTAATCTTAAACAACAAAATGGATCCTTTGGATGAATGGGGTTTTGTAGTTCCTAAAAAATCCGAGGGCAGAGTCAATTTTATATTCTATCTTTTCATATCTAAAACTAAGTAAAAGAGACAATTTTTTTGCCTTATCCTTGAACCTTTTTGTTCTGTCACTCGACACACATACCAAGATCTGCCATTGCAAGCGACCTCCAAATTTTTTAAAACAACAACAATAAAAATGGGGTGCAACATTTAAAGCAGAAGAAACAAAGTAACAATTGAATGAGAAGCAAAAGAAAAAGGGTCTGAAAATGGTGAAAAAATTGTTGTGAAAAATCGTTATCGTATTCACTTCTCTGAATCATTTCCCCTTAGATAAGACACACTGCTAATCCAGAAAACACCAACAGTGAACAAGTACGAAGAAACACAGATCACATGTCTTACAAATTTTCTATTCTTTCAATTTTTCTTTCTCTCTCCTCCAATATTTAACCAAAATTACTTTCTTTCATTCTCGAACGCACGAATCTATTTGCAGCCTACCGATTTATCCAACTACGGTTTGTCATTCTTTCTTCCTTTTCTTAAATATTTTTTAATTTTTTCATCTTTTTACAGCGCGTGATGCATATTTCTCTCGAAAAATCCCGAAAACAAAAAACTGTGACACCACAGAAATTATAAAGGATCAGATATGTTTGTTCCTTGCCTGCTTCATAATAAGACCTAGGGTTTTTTTTTTAAGAAACTTCAAAATCCTTCTTGATGGAAACAAATTAAAAGATTTTAGCAAAACCCTATCAAAGAAACCATCTTTGAGGAGTCCTTGAAATTATCAAATTAAAAAAAAAAAAACATAAAAATCTCAACTTTTTCAAACCCTAAAAAAGTCTAGAAATTTTGATCAATGCGAAAGAATATAATCACACAAAACACACAAAAAGAAAACAACCCATAAGAAAATCTAAGAAACCCAGATAAGGAATAAAGACGAAGAACATAAATTTCGTACCTTTTTAAGGGATTGTGGATCGAAAACGGCTCATAGGGTCTGAAAATCAAGAAGTTAATTAGGATTTCGTTGTGGGATTTTGAAATTAGGGTTAAATTCTTCGTGCAGCCAACAACAGGTGAAACTGCCATATGATCTGATCTTTAACCTCAAAGATATATAAAATTAAAATTAGGAGAGATTAAGGTTAGATCATGCTGGCAGCTTGAACTGATATAAGCGCACGACAAAAATTAGGGCAAAAAGAGAGCCAAAGTTTGCATTTTTTTTTTTTTTTTTTTTATGAAGATGAAGGATATAGAAGGAATGAAGATGAAGGGATGAGGGAATATATATATATACACACTAAAAATAAAAAGAAAAAGAAAAAGAAAATCTTGGATAATTTTTTTTTTTTAAAAAAAAACTTTCTTTTCTTTTTAGGGTTTTTATTATCAAAGACAATTATTTTAAATGGTAAGTATTTTTAAATATAGAAAAATGTTTATGTCTAGTCATGATAGATCGCGATAAAATAGGATAGACATCTATCAGTGGCCGATAGACTAGGGTAAACATCTATCGGTAGACGATAGACTGCGATAGACAATCAAATATTTATAGTGATTTTTTATATTTGTTATATTATTTAAAAACAATCCTATAATGTTAGGGTTAAATGATGTAAAATGAATAAAAACAAAAGTAAAAACAAAATCGATAAGAGAGAGTGAAATTGAAGTGGTCCAAAAAAGGTAATGCAAATTGAATATTGTCACGCCAGGACTATAACCCCTAATGCAGTTTGCAGATAGGTTAAGAAAGCCCTTCTTATATACAAATAACCCAAAAGATATTAACATAACTTTTTGGGTTTTATATAATTATTAAAACATTCCCCCATTTTAAGAACATGGCCCTTATCATTTTTTTTTTTTTTTTTTTTTTTTACTTTTTATATGCTTTTCATCTCCAATAAACAAGTCAATCTATAGTTTAGGGTTAGTTGGAATTGTGATAGCTTTTGATATAATTATTGTTAATTTTGTACATTTTTAGAAAAATAAATGGTGAAATAAAGTAAAAGATAGTGTTTGATAAATTTCAATTTTAAATTAAAAAAATAGTTTTGGTGTTTGGTAAATAAATTAACTTGGTGTGATTTAATTTATAATTTATTATTGTATAATCTTTTAAAAATTTATATGATTTAAATTACAATTAATTTTGTTTAATCTAAACTGGTTTATAAAAGTTTAATAACAATAATTGTTATAAAAAATTGAACCCACCAAAATTTTTTGATTTAAATGTGAATAAAAGTATATTAATATGGAAGGATAAATTTGATATTTGTAAATTATGGTTAGGATTGTGAAATTTTTTTAAGAAAGCTAAGCCTAAGAGCTAGTATGTTAGAATACATTAAAAAAGTGATAATTGTGGATAGATTAATAATGGAATGTTTACAAGTCATTTTAAAATAATTAAAATCACTTTTGTCATGTTTAACGAAAACACACTTTTATAATTATTTAAAATCCATTACATGTTTAATTTTACATTTTTAAATGCAGTTTTGATGCTATTAAAATTGATTTGGAATAATTAAAAAGATTTAATGAGTGATTTTGATAATAATAAAAGTGATTTTAACTATTTTAGAATCACTTCCAAACATGTCATAAATATTTTTGTTTACTATACAACAACATTCTCATCTAATTTGCTTTTTCCAAATAGAGTAAAAGATCGATGGTTCAATCTCCTAATCTTGTTGAATAAATAAATAAATCAAGAGATAACAATAAAGAATATTGTTTTCAAATATAGAAAAATGAACTAAAATATTTACATAGCAAAATATCATAGTTTATCTATGATAGACCACGATAGACAACGATAGACTACTATCGCTGTCTATCGTAATCTATCATAGATAAACTATAATATTTTACAATTATGTGTAAATATTTTTAGCAGTTTTGTCATTTAAAATAATCATATACAAATTTTAAAGATAAAAAATACGTTTTTTTTTTTTTTCTTTTGTAAATCCAAGAAAATTTAGGGGAAATCTATCTTGATGAATCTAGGTATGAAGCTTTAGGTTAAGTAAAGTATGTTTTGTTAAGAATAGATTAGATTCCATGTTTCTGAATGGGGAATTTGAATGGAGATTATGAAATGCAAAATAAATAAATAAATAAATAATAAGCATCTTTTCTTATATAAGGAAGGGGAAAAGGGTTTTTCTTTACAGCTTTGCTATTTTGCCACATACTTGCCATGGCTTTCAGACTACTGCCAGCTGCATTAATACAACTTATTGGGGACTCTGATATAGACAATCAGAAAACGACTTAGGGTTGTTAAATATTATAACCTTTAAATTCTATAGTTGTTGTAATCATTTAATTCAATCTTCCCTACTTAGATTATGCTTCCTTAGTGCTAATAATTCTCTTTTAACTTAGCTTCCTACCTATTTTCTTTTTTCAAAAATATATCAAATAGTGAAAAAAGAATAGAGATTTTCTTGATCAAACGGTGGGATTGTAATTTGAACGATGGATCAATATATTTATGTGATATTTACGGTTGAATTATGCTCATGTTTACAAAATAATAGATGGTTGATTCTTTTAGAGTGGATTTACCTATATGTGACATCTTACTACCTTATGGTTGCGTCTCTGGCATATTGTTCTTCACAAACGTCCAAATTAAGATTCTTTTTCTCAAAGAATATATGACATTGCGAAATATGAGTGTGTGAATTTGGAATCTAGCACTTTAGGAGAGAGAGCTATGTCCAAGTTGACAACTTAAGTATCAAAAGATGAATGACATTTGCGAATTTGCCAACCTAAACATAGTTGACTACAAGAGAAGTATTTTTCCAATGCCAAAAGAAGTCACCGAGAAATAATCAAAAACACGTTGAAAGATCATCTCCCAATGCCGTTCATGTTGTCAGGAGAATGGTCTGGAAATACCCGTCAGGAGACTTACTCCTGACTCCTCAAGAAACACCGTCGAGAGTAACTCTCCCTCGATGCAATATACCATGCCAGGCATTAGCCTATTCGCCAACGGGCTAGAGCACCGTGGTGAGTTTTTTATGTGTGAAGCCTAACCTGAATTTGCCTGAATGATTTCCCGACAATAGATTGAACAGTCGGGAGTTATACTACCTTTCGACGACATCAGGAGATGATTATTTTCTTCTATTATTACTTTTAGTTATTTTTAATTTTGGTCTTCATAACCTAAAATGTAGAACCCAAATCAATAATTGAGTAAATGAAAAGTTTCCACATACATTTAAATCAACCAAAATCGTCGATAATATTCTTTTGTTACATAAAAGAGAGAGAAAGGTGTACTGGATAATAATGTTTATATATATTACGGAAAGAAATTGCACAGAAAGACGAAGAGGTAGAGAGAAATTGTTTGCAAAGACGGGCGGAGAAACAAAGAGACGAAAAGACACGGACACGATGCTGGAAGAGAGGAGACATAAGAGAATCAATTTCAGATCTGAAGTTTTTAACCTCATCTCCCAACGGTCTATCGAACCCATGAAGAGTCAGTATAAACTCCCGATACATAAAAATATGGCGTCAATAGGTTTATACAGCGTCAGGAGTTTATACTAACCTCTACTGTGTGCGTTCCAATGTGGGGAGTTGGTAAAATAATTGTCGGGGAGAGTCCCTTTTTCTTCTTATAGCGGTTTATAATCCAGCTACCTTCTCACTAAACAATTGCAAGGTATTCATATCTCACCTCATTTTTGTGACGTAGTATTCTAAAACAAATATAAAATGATACAATAATACATCAAACCAACAATGGATAAGATGGCTTGAATTAGATGTTATCGTGGCAGATCTAGAATTTTTTATTCGAGGGAGGACTAAGTTTAAAGCTTCAAAATAAAATTTTGACTCTAGCTCTTACATAAATGCTGATAGTTATTAATCATAGCTTTGAATAAAGGCATAATGATTCCAGTAGGGGTTGTTCCAAGAGCAAAATTTAGAAGAGGGAAAACCATATATTAAAGGATGTTTCCTAGAAAAAGCAAAAGGAAGTTGCTGGGACCAAAAATTCCACAGGTGGTCCTATATTATTTACCCATGTTAAATTAATTAAAGCATACTCTGAAGTTTTATACATATAAATATATAATATAATTTGAAAGGTTCAAGGGTATATCTGTCATTAATGCTCTTTGTAACCAATAAGGGTAATTAGAAGAACCCTTTTCAGCTGTGTATATACACACAAAAACTAGTCTTTTTTTTTCTTTTCCTTTTCTTTTAAGGATATTGAGAAAGATAGAAAAAGATAGCATTTTTAAGTTAAAAATGGTTTTTTTCCCCTAAGAACCCTAAAAGGGATTTTCTTACTATTTAAAACTTTTGGGTCCATTAGAACCAAGAATAACTGTTTTGGGGACTCCAAGTGGGGGTTCAGGGTGGTCCATATTATTATTCATTATGCTGCCATTGGCTTTATTTTTTTTTTTTTTTATTTAATTTTTTTTTTTTTTTGTGGGGGGGGGGGGGGGGGCGTGTGACTCCACTTTATGAAGTGATGAAGTGTATTAGCAATGAAATTGTGGAGTTTTTGGAAAGGAAAAGTAGTGGGTGGAAATTTTGTGACTGAGTTAAGGAGTGTGAAATGGGAAATCATGAAGTTGATTGGAGAAGTGCTATAATATCAATGTTGATCATCTTTTTTCACGTACCCCAAAGTTCATCTTTTTATCTTTCTAATTAGGATGTTGTTGTTAAATCAGTTTACTCCAAGTGGGTAACATGATTGGACATTAAAATACTCATTTCGATATCGAAATTTCAATTTTACGGATATATAAGTAGCTACGTGTATTGATAAAATCAATATTAATATTATCTGATATTTCTGTAAATTAAAAAGAACTAAAGTTGTTTCAATCATTGGTTAGGACTTTTTAATTTCTAAATAAGTTCAAGATTTCTTTTGAAGAAATAAACGACACTAACCTACTACAAAATTAAATCATGAGATATAAGTCTAAGAAAACACTCCAGGTAAGGAATATATGAAAAAGAGAAGAAATTTGCTCTTCCAATACGTTTGATGCAAGACAGTGCATCAAAGCATTATGACAACGCCGCACATGACTAAACGAGACATCTTTCAACTCATGTGTTAAAGACTTTGCCTCGTCAATGGAAAAAGGAGATTTCAATGAGAACCACATAAACGTCTTTAGCATATTAAGCAATTGAGTATGTAATACATGCATGTGTCGTTCGTGGTTGATGTTGCTGCTAAGAATGTTGGAATTTGGAGGAAATTTGCTGTAGAAATTGAGCTTCTGGACTGTAGCATCACGACGCTATAGCCCTAGTGTTGCGACGTTGTGATGCAAGACGGAAGGCACAAAAGTTTTGTATATTGCAACGCTGCATCCTAGCGTCGTGATATTATGTCTGTTTGAGGTCAGGCACGAGCACGTGGAGGTTCCCGGTTCGAGGCCAGCAACTGTCATTTTTTTCTCTATTTCTTATGTAATTTTATTTGTTTATAATTAAATTAATATAATTCAATTATATTCATTTAATTAATTTAATTAGGGTGCCAAATATCGGCCTATTAATGCCTTTTATATATGATGTTTAAATTATATGATTTATATATTGCATATTGTATGTCATATAGTTTTAAAATTTCACCCTAGGTTAAGTATGATCATGCATCATATTTAAATATAAATGTTATATTTAAAGTTTAGGTTATTCCTAAAGTATGCACATGCATGATGTATATCTTATATTATGCATGTATATAATGTAATTGTTATATTATTTCTTTTAATGTATGATTAAAAGCATGATTACTATATAGTTCATTAATAATATAAGTGTTATATTATGATTGTTAATGAAAAAGGAGATGCATACAACATGACATTACTTAGATAATATAATCATTATATTCTTTTAATGTCATTAGTATGCATGTTATAGGTTTTATAATTCAATTTATAAGAGTTATATAGTTAATGAATTATAAATTAAAATCTATAATTCAGAGGTGCACGCAAACATAAGTTAAATTAATTTTAAACGGTTTAAAATTAATTTCACATAGATCAACGTTAGATTTTTCTAATGAGATTAGAAATAGGTCCATCTTTTTTTTTCTTTCAATAGGATTAATTTGACTGATAAAAGATTAATTTTATAAAATAACTGTCTATAATGGACCTTTGTCTAAGGATGGTTCTGTTTAGGCTGGGATTTTTAAGCGGACGGAAAGGGAACACCCTACCTGAAAATTGACCTAGAAGGTGAATTAGGCCAATATGTTGTAAGAATGCAATAAATAATTTGATTTATTAAAACGTTTAATAAATCAAATCATATATTATCCTACTATTCACTATAAATTTTATATTGAGCAAATTAATTATGACTTAGTTAAATTAATTAGCCGAGTTTATCTAAGTTAATAAACCCTAGGTTCTAAAACACTTAATGGGAGGAAAAGAGCTATATATGATATGTCAATTTTTTCACCCACTTTCTTCCTAAAAGTTTACATCATGAGATCCACGCTTGGCCTTGTTGTGCCCTGGGCGCACCTTCCCTTAGAAAGGTATTTGCATGGATCAATATCAAGGTGAATGGAGAGAGTATTTATAGTAAGTGGGAGAAGGACGTGTGTAAACACATCCTACGGACTCCTCATTAGCGTGGCACCCTGGGAGCATCCCCCTTAAAAAGGTATTTGCATAGAAAGGGATAGAGCAAACTCCAAAAATGGATAAGATGGCTACATTTAATTTCACTAATTATATTCTTCCTTAAGGCAGACTAATGGGGCAGAGCTATAGGACTAAAAATGAAAGGTTACACTTATAAGAAAACATTTAAGGGGTTAATGATTTCTTGACCAAATCAATGGTAATTAAATATTATAGGAACAAGAGTTATTCTGGTTAATATTTAATTGAGAATGTCTCAATCCAACGAAAGAATAATTGTACACTCTGATGTGTCATTTAATATAAACCACTGAAGTGTCATTGCAAAATTAAATTATTTTAAGTTTCATTTAGAATTTTGCTAAATTAATTGGATTAAATGAGTTTTTGCTTCCATATCTAATATAGATAATTTGTTTTGAATCAGCATCGTCTAAGTCATGACTAGCATTGTTATTTCTTTGCTTGGAACTGATAAATTAATTGGGGAAAACTATGCAACCTGGAAAAATATGATTAACACCATTTTGGTCATCGACAACCTCAAGTTCGTTCTATCGGAGGGATATCCTCTAGTTTCTGGACCTACAGCTTCACGAAACGTTCGTAAAGCCTATGACAGATGAACTAGGCCAACGATAACGCCAGGGTCTATATTTTGGCAAGCTTGACTGAAGTCTTGACCAAAAAGCATGAGCCCATGGTCATTGTACACGAGATCATGAAGTCATTGCATGGGATGTTCGTCCAATTGGCCACACATCTCAAGCATGATGCTCATAATTACATCTTTAATGCTCGAATGAACGAGGGGTCGTCTGTTAGGGAGCATGTCCTTAATATGATGACCCACTTCAATGTGGCTGAGATGAATAGGGTTGTCATAGATGAGTCCAGCTAGGCAAGCTTTATTCTAGAAACTCTTCCGAAAAGTTACCTTCAGTTCCGTAGCAATGCTGTCATGAACAAGATAGAATACAATTTTACCACCATTTTCAATGAGCTGCAGACTTACGAATCCTTGATGAAAGTCAAAGGACAACACAGGGAGGTAAATGTTACCAATTCCTAATAAAACTTCCACAAGGGTTCTACCTCTAGGAATAAGTCCACGCTTTCTTCCTCTAGCTCTAAGAAATGGAAGAAGAAGAAAGGTGGTAAGGGGAAGAATAAAGCTACCCCACCTACTACTACCCAAAAGGGCAAAAAGGTCAAGGGTGCAAAGGGAACCTATTTTCATTGCAACCAGGATGGGCATTGAAACTGTAACTACCTAAAGTACTTGGCCGAAAAGAAAAAGGAAAAATAAGGTAAATACAATTTACTTATTTTAGAAACCTACTTAGTGTAACATGATAACCCCATCTAGATACTTGATTCAAAAGCTACTAATCACGTTTGCACTTCTTTACATGCAACTAGTTCCTGGCAGTAGTTAGAGGCTAGAAACTTGACTCTATGGGTTAGAACGGGGTTGGTCGTCTTAGTGGTTGCATTCGGGGGCTTAAAGTTTTTTTTGGACTCTGAAGTTATATTATTAGATAATGTTTATTTTGTTCCTCATTTTAAGAGGAATTTAATTTCAATCTCTTGTTTATTGGAACATTTTTATAACATATCTTTTATTTACGATAAAACGTTCATCTCAAAGAATGATATTAACATTTGTTTAGCAATAAACAAAAAAAACCTATATGTGTTAAGACCGTTTGTATCTGCTCCATAACGTTGAAATATTCAACATTGTAACCACACAAAACAAAAGACTTAAAGTTTCTCGAAAAGAAAATGTCTATCTTTAGCCTCTGAGACTGGGTCACATAAATCTCAATAGAATTGAGAGATTAGTCAAGAATGGAATTCTAAAAGAGTTAAAAGAAAATTCTTCACCTGTATTTGAATCTTGTCTAGAAGGTAAAATGGCAAAACGACTTTGTACTAGAAAATATTATAGAGCCAAAGAACTCTTGGAACTTGTACATTCAGACTTTTGTGGTTCGATGAATGTTAAGACAAAATGAGTGTTTGAATACTAGATGATTATTCAAGATATGGGTACGTTTACCTAAAATAATACAAGTCTGATACACTTGAAAAGTTCAAAAAATACAAAGCTGAAGTTGAGAATTTATTAGGTAAAAAGACCAAAACACTTCCATCTGATCGAGATGGAGAATATATGGATATGGGATTCTAAAACTATTTGATAGAACATGGAATCACATGCCAACTTTCAGCACTAGGTACGCCTCAACAGAATGGTATATCTGAAAGGAGAAACAGAACTTTGTTAGACACGGTTCGGTCAATGATGAGTTATGCCTCTCTACCTAACTCGTTCTAGGGTTATGAAGTGTAAACTGCAACCTATCTATTGAATTAGGTTCCATCAAAGAGCTATGAAGAGGTCATAAAAGTAGTTCATGACATCGGGGTGTCCAACACATGTGCTAGTGATAAAGAAGCTAGAACCATGTTCAAAGTTGTGCCTTTTTGTAGGCTACTCAAAAGAATCGAGAGGTGGTCTCTTTTATGGTTCGAAAGAGAATAAAGTATTTGTATCGAAAAATGCTACTTTCCTGGAGGAAGACCACATTAGGGAGCATAAACCAAGAAGTAAAACTATACTAAATGAATTTTCCAAAGAATCTACTGAATCTTCATCAAGGGTTGCTGAAGAACCAAGCACTTTTACAAGATTTATTGATATTCCTTCATCTAGTCACACACATCCTTCTCAAGGGTTGAAGGAGCCTCGACGTAGTGGGCCAGTTATAACCCAACCTACTTGTTATTTAGGTTTAACAAAAACTCAAAACATCATACTAGATGATGACGTCGATAATCCATTAACCTATAAGCAAGCAATGATTGATACAAACAAAGATGAATGGATTAATTCCGTCTGGTCACTTGTAGATCAACTTAAATGGGTAAAACCCATAGGTTATGAATGGATCTACAAGAGAAAGAAATGTGTAGATGGTAAGGTACAGATCTTTAAAGCTAGATTAGTGACAAATGGTTATACCCAGGTTGAAGGAGTGGACTATAAAGAAAATTTCTCACCTGTTGCCATGCTTAAATCTATCTGGATTCTCTTGTCCATCGCCATATATTATGACTATGAAATATGGCAGATGGACATCAAGACTGCCAATTTGAATGTTAATCTTGATGAAACCATTTACATGAATCAACCAAAAGGATTCACCAACAAGGTCAAGAGAAAAATGTTTGTAAGCTTAATCGATCCATTAATGGGTTGAAACAAGTATCTCGATCTTGGAATATAAGGTTTACACTGCGATCAAATCTTATGACTTTGATCAGAATGTTGATGAACCTTGTGTTTACAAGAAGATCATTAACAATTCAGTAGCTTTCTTAGTGTTGTATGTGGATAATATCCTACTCATTGGGAATGATGTAGGTTTACTAACTGATATTAAGAAGTGACTAGATGCTCAGATCCAAATGAAAGATTTGAGTGAAGCACAGGTTGTTCTAGGAATCCAAATTATTAGGGATTGTAAAAACAAAATACTAGCCTTGTCTCAAGCATCATACATTGATAAAATACTTGTCAGGTATTCGATGCAAAATTCCAAAAAAGGTTTATTACCTTTCAGGCATGGAATTATCTTGTTTAAGAAACAATGTCCTAAGACACCTCAAAAAGTTCAAAAGATGAGACAAATTCCATACGTATCTGCAGTAGGTAGCCTAATGTATGTCATGTTGTGTATTAGGCCAAATATTTGCATTGAAGTTAGAATTGCCAGTAAATATCAATCCAATTCAAGATTTGATCATTGGACGGCAGTTAAAACTATTCTCAAGTATCTTAAGAGAATGAGAAACTATATGCTTGTGTATCGTACTAAGGATTTGATCCTTACAAAATACACTAACTCTGATTTTCAGATTGATAAGGATTCCACGAAATTCACATCAAGATCAGTGTTCACTCTTAACGGAGGGGTTATATGTTAGAGTTGATGCCCTAAATCTCGTAGGGCCCTATAGTTGTAAACATTGTATGAACAAACTCTTTATATGATTAATAGAATATATGATATTTTATTCACTTTGACCATAAAATATGTGATATTTTAGTTGCATTAACCATAAACCAATAAACTAACATCCAAGGTTATCTTTGTAACTTAAAAATGTATGTGAAGACATACAGGTGGATCATGTTTAAGTGATAACCTAAATGGTCTGTAGTATATGCATAAGGCTGGGTATCTTATCCTGGTGACACAACTAGTATGACCCGCTTTGTAGGTGTTACAATTGTTGTAAAGTGCTACAAATGATCTGATCCTGATCATTCATTTATTAAAGATGTGAGCAGGAATATTCTATACAAAGGAATTTATATAAGACCAGACCACGAAATGTTTAGTCTTATTATATAACGCCATTCATAACGGAGACTTACATTTCACGAGGATGATCATAGGTAACATGACCTAAATCCTGAGTGAGTTGTGAACTCTTGCCTATGAGGGTGGACCTTTGATGTCACTTAGGGTATACTAGACTATTTTGCTAAAACTTGATTGGTTTTCTTAAAAGTGGTTTAATGCAAGTAGACTAAAATAAGTTGGTTCTTTTTCAGCAAATTTAATATGGCTACCGCGACTCTTAGTTTACTTGCCACCGATAAATTAACTTGTGAGAACTACGCTAGTTGGAAAAATACGATCAACACGATTTTAATCATTGATGACCTGCGTTTTTTCTTGATGGAGGAGTGTCTTCTTATTGCTCCTTGAAATGTTCGGGAAGCATACAAGCACTGAAAATGGGCAAACAAAAAAGCCCGAGCGTACATCTTGGCAAGTCTTAACGAAGTCTTAGCCAAGAAGCATGAGCCCATGCTCATTGCCCGTGAGATCATGGAGTCCTTAAGGGGAATGTTCGGATAACCATCTACACAGTTCAAGCACGACACTCTTAAGTACATCTTCAATGCCTGTATGAAAGAGGGGGCATCTATTCGAGAACACGTTCTCAACATGATGATCCACTTCAACGTGGCGTGAATGAGTCAAGCATCTATGAGGTCAGCCAAGTTAGCATTATACTGGAATCTTTACCTAAAAGTTTCCTGTACTTCTATAGCAATGTTGTTTTGAACAGGATTGACTACAACTTGACTACCCTGCTCAACGAGCTGTAGACATTCCAATCCTTGTTGAAAAGAAAGGAGAAGAAGGGTGAAGCAAATGTTGCTTCATCTTCCAAAAAATTCCACAAAGGTTTGACATCTGAAACAAAGTCTGTACCTTCTTCCTTTGGCACCAAAAAGTGGAAGAAGAAGAATGGTGGAAAGGGGACGGTTATTGCTAACCCAGGAGTTGTTGCACCAAGGGGTAGACAACCCATCACGGTTGACAAGGAAAAATGTTTCCGTTGCAACCAGGATGGGCACTTGAAGAGGAATTGCCCCAGATATTTGATAGAAAAGAAGAAGGCCAAATAACGTAAATGTGATTTGCTTGTCTTGGAAACTTGTTTAGTGGAGAATGATGATTTTGCCTGGATTATATATTGACTCTAGGCCATTAACCATGTTTGTTCTTGATTGAAGGGAATTAGTTCCTGGCGGTAACTTGATGCTGGTGAGATGATGATACGAGTTAGAATTGAGCACGTCGTCTCAGTTGTGGCAATGAGGGGTCTCCGTTGACTTTACAGAACAAATTTCTCGTTTTGAATTATGTATATGTTGTTCCTGATTTAAAAAGGAACTTAGTTTCTGTAAAGTGCTTAATAGAACAATGTTATCAATTCAACTTTCCTTATAATAAAATGTTTATTACAAAGAATGGTGTTGATATATGTTTTGCTAAACTAGAAAACAATTTGTATGTGCTAAGGCTGTTAGCAACAAATGTCCTCCATAACATATAGATGTTTAAAACTATTGTAACTCAACATAAAAGACTTAGAATTTCTCCTAAGGAAAGTGCCCAACTTTGGCACCTAAGACTAGGACACATTAATCTCAATAGGATTGAGAGGTTGATGAAGAATGGACTTCTAAGCGAGTTAGAAGAAAATTCTTTACTTGTGTGTGAGTCATGCCTCGAAGGCAAGATGACTAAAAGGCCTTGTACTGAAAAAGGTCATAGGGCTAAAGAACCTCTAGAGCTAGTACATTCAGACCTTTGTGGTCTGATGAATGTAAAAACTAGGGAGGTTATGAATATTTCATCAATTTTACTGATGATTAATCAAGATATGGATACATTTATTTAATGCAAAATAAGTCTGAATCTTTTGAAAAAGTTCAAAGAATTCAATGCTAAAGTTGAAAATTCATTAAATAGAATGATTAAAATATTTCGATTTGATCAAGGTGGAGAGTTTATGGATTTAACATTCCAGAACTATATGATAGAACATGGAATTGTATCCCAACTTTCAGCACTTGGTACACCTCAGCAAAATGGTGTATCAGAAAGGAGAAATTGAACCCTGTTGGACATGGTTTGGTCTATGATAAGTTACACTTCCTTACCTGACTCGTTTTGGGTTATGCAGTGGAGACTACAACGTACATCCTGAACTGCATTCCCTCTAAGAGTGTTGCCAGAACAGCTTTGGAGTTATAGAATAGTCGTAAAGCTAGTTTACGTCATTTTAGAATATGGGGTTGCCCATCACATGTGCTTGAGGCTAATCCTAAGAAATTGGAACCACGTTCAAGGTTATGCCTATTTGTAGGCTACCTCAAGGGAACAAAAGGTGGTTATTTCTTTGATCCTAAAGAAAAAAAAGTATTTGTATCGAAAAATGCTACTTTTAAGACCACATAAAGAAGCACAGACCCAGAAGTAAAATTGTGTTGAATGAGATTTCCAAAGAAACTACTGAATCTTCAAAGGTTGTTGAAAAGACTAGTACCACAACAAGAGTTGTTGAAGTAGGTTCATCTACTAGGTCAAATCCACCTCAAGTGTTGAGGGAACCTTGACGTAGTGGGAGGTTGCGAACCCACCTATTCGCTATATGGGTTTAACTGAAATCCTAACTATGGTAGCTGATGGCGAGGTTGAGGATCCATTGTCTTACAATAAAGCAATAGAGGATGTTGAAAGAGATGAATGGATCAAAGCCATGGATCTCAAAATGGAATCTATGTACTTTAATTCAGTATGGGATCTTGTAGATCAACCTGATAGGGTTAACCCTATAGGTTATAAATGGATCTACAAGAGGAAACAGAGTGCTGATGGGAAGGTGCAAACCTTCAAGGCTAGACTGGTGGAAAAGGGTTATACCTAGGTAGAGGGAGCCAACTATGAGGAGACTTTCTTGCCTGTTGTCATGCTAAAGCCTATTAGGATCCTCCTATCTATTGCCTCATATTATAACTATGAGATATGGCAAATGGATATGAAGACTGCTTTTTTAAATGGCAATTTTGAGGAGACCATTTATATGGACTGAAACAGGCATCTTGATCTTGGAACATAAAGTTTGATACTACGATTAAATATTATGGCTTTGATCAAAACATTGACGAGCCTTATGTTTACAAAAAGATCATCAA
Organism: Benincasa hispida; assembly: GCF_009727055.1. NCBI lineage: Eukaryota > Viridiplantae > Streptophyta > Magnoliopsida > Cucurbitales > Cucurbitaceae > Benincasa > Benincasa hispida. Next base: position 71,772,130 of record NC_052360.1, on the reverse strand, counting down.
CAATTCGGTAGTTTTTCTAGTGTTGTATGTAGATGATATCTTACTCACTAGAAATGATGTAGGTTTGCTGACTACAGTTAAGAATTGGCTAGCGACCCAATTCCAAATGAAAGATTTAAAAGAGGCTCAGTTTGTTCTGGGTATTTAGATATTTCGAGATCGAAAGTACAAAATATTAGCACTGTCTCAGGCATCGTATATTGATAAGATGATTGTCAAATATTCGATGTCGAACTCTAATATGGGATTATTGTCTTTTAGGCATGGAGTTACATTGTCTAAGGAACAATGTCCTAAGACACCTCAAGAGGTTAAGAAGATGAGACGGATCCTTTATGCATCTGTGTGGGTAGTTTAATGTATGCAATGATATGTACTAGACCTGACATCTGCTATACAGTGGGGATAGTCAGTAGATATCAATCTAATCCAAGATTAGATCATTAGATTGAAGGAACTCTTAAAAAAGAGAACCATTGAGTGGAAGTAGATCGTTCCAAACCCATTGTGAAAGAACAAAGCATTTACAAACAAACAACAGTTTTGCATCATCGAGTATATTACAACATGCTTTTAAGTTAAATACACAAGGAATCAAGTGATATACCTTTGAAGAACTCTTCTTTGAGTATTTCCTCGATCAATACCAGTCAAGCGTTCAAGCAAACTCGATCAAGTGCACGAACGCAACGAACAACCAGTGAAAATCAAGAATTGTCAGATCCTCAAACACAATCGAGTAATACTCGATCCTCGACCCTCGAACAACAACTAGACACTACCAAGAGCCTACCTTGGTATTCTAGATGTGAGAATCTAGGAGTTGTGGGCTCTGTGTGGATTTGGTAGAGGGAAGGAGAAACTAAACGATTGAGTAAGTGGAAGAATGAGAAACGTCTATCATATAGAGTTAGATACTCGATCGTATAGCAAACGAGGAGCTATTGTCAAGTAACGAGGAGCTGGATCATTTACTCTCTTAAAGGCTATCGTATAGCTTCTCTTTTTCTTTTTCTTTTTCTTTTTTTTTTAATTGAATGTGATGTGATTGTGAAAAATGAAAAAAAAAATTCATTTTTATCCTTCAGTTATTAAAATTGATAATAACTTCCCACTTGATCGGTCAATAGAGAAAAATATCACATCATATGTAATATATAAACCATAGTTCTTTTTCTCTTTTATTGCATTTAATATAAATCATATTTATATTAATTCCTCCAATTAATGTATCTAATACATCAAATCAATTATATCACGTATAACTGAATCAATTTAATTATATCATATATAATCAAATTCCCTCTTGTTAATTTGAACACTTCAAACTAACCTAAAAATCGATTCTCAACTTGAATCCACTAAACTACCAAGGGGACCTTATGAACCTGTAGCTTGGATCTCCAACGGTACAAGAATAACTGACTTTCTTTAATCACGATATCCACCATCCATTAACTGTCGGGCAATTCACTAAAAACCGACAGCTGCACTCTTCGCACTACAGATATATTTCTGTGTCCATCGGATATAACCAATCAACAGTACGATGATCTTTCACAAATCGTTTGTAAGTACAGCTGGGCCAATTTACCGTTTTTCCCCTGTAGTTACATCTAACTTCTTAAGTATCACTGATTCCTCTAATGAAAAAAACATCATAGTCCGATTATGAGTGAACACTTCTTGGGCTATGAGAAGGTGTGGCCACATTGTTCAAGCCCCGGAATCAGCCTTTAAGGGAGAAATTTATCTACTTACCCTTGTTTCAGGGAATGAGTGAATTCCATCTTGTGTAGCTGAGTTCCCATCTCCCCAATTAGACGAATCCCTAAAGTGGTAGATTTAAGTCGACGATCTGACCACTCACACCCATGCAAATTAAAGAACTGCCTTCATAGGTAGGAGTTCCCAACTCACTCAAGATTAAGGTCATGTTACCTATGGTCATCCTAGTGAAATGAAAGTCTCTGTCATGAATGGCGTTATATAACAAGACTAAACATTTTGTGGTCTGGTCTTATACAAACTCCTCTGTATAGGATACCCCTGCTTGCATGTCTTCACATGAATGACCAGGATCAAATCATTTGTAGCACTTTACAACACTTATAACATCTACAAAGCAGGCTGTATCCGTAGTGTCACTAGGATAAGGTTTCCATTCTTTATCCATATACTGCAGACCATCTAGGTTATTTTATCTGTATAGGTGAGAGTGGCCAGATCGCCGACTTAAAAAGCCTACCATTTTGGGGATTCGTCTGATTGGGGAGTTAAGAATACTGCTACACAAGATGGAATTCACTCCTTCCCTGAAGCAGAGGTAAGTAGATAAATTATTCCCTTAAGGGCTGATTTCGGGTCTTGAATAATGTGGTGCCACACCCACTCCTGGGTCGAGAGGGGTTTAGTCATAGTAGGACTATGATCTATTATTCATTGGGGGAATCAGTGGTACTTAAGGAGTTAGATGTAACTATAGGGGCAAAAATGGTAATTTAGCTTAGCTGTTCTTACGAGCAATTTGTGAAAGGTCATCGTACTGTTGATTGGTTATATCCAATGGACATATAAATATATCTATAGTGCGAAGAATGCAGCAGTCGGTCTTTAATGGAGTGCCCAATAGTTAACGGATGTGGATAGTATAATTAAAGAGTTTAATTAATTATTCATGTACCGTTGGAACTTCAAGTTACAGGACCATGAGGTCTCCTTGGTAGCTCAAAAAAATTTAGTTGACAATCAATTTTTGGATTAATTTGAATTGTTCAAATTAATAGAGGGATTTAATTATATATGATATAATTAAATTATTTCAATTATATGTTATATAATTGTCATAATGTATGATACATTATAGCTTAATGGGAGGAAATAAATATTTAAATGAGATTCAACTATATTTTCTATGAATTGGATTCATAGTTGTTAATTTTAATATAAATATGATTTATATTAAATGCCATAAAATAGAGAAAAGAAACTATAGTTTATATTGTATGTGATACAATATTAAAACTATAAGTTATATGTTATATTTGATATAACATATAATTTAATATAAATATAATATGATATGTTAGTTATCATATTTATTTATATTATTTTCCATCTTTTCTCTTCAACTGTGATACAATATTAAAACTATAGGTTATATGTTGTATTTGATATAACATATAATTTAATATAAATGTAATATGATATGTTACTTATCATATTTATTTATATTATTTTCCATCTTTTCTCTCCAACCACTTTAGTGAATGGTTATGGTTTTTATGGAAAAAAGGAGAATAAAAGAAAAATAGTTTTTCTTCTTCTTCTACGTTGATTTTGTTGAACTATTGAGAGTCTTTGCAGAAATGTTCTGTGTTTTTGTGTTCTTGAGAGAATTCTCAATCTACCTCCTCCACCAAACTTTTCCTCAAACCAAAATAGTCACCAGTGCATAATGATTATGAAATATGGCATAATGACAAGATCGTACAGTTGAGAGCCCACCACTCATGGATTCTTACCCCGAGCATACCAAGGACTCTTTTGTAGTTGTGTCCGATTTTTGGTTCGAGAAAATTCAAGAAGTTGTTGATTCCGTTCAAGGGAGAATTCGTGAAGAAAAAGGTCTTCAAAGGTAATTTATCTTGAACCTTTTTCTTGTAAAAGCATGTTGTACTTTATTTTGAATGCATATCTACTGTAAACTTAGTATTTGATAATCAATAGAATTTGGACGATCCGTTTCCACTCAAGGTTCTTCTCACATGAGTTTCTTCACTATAATATGGCGTAGCATCAAGCAAGATTGTATTGCAGACTCAACCATGGAGAGTATGTAACTGCTTGTGAAGCTGCTAAAGAAGTTGTATGACTTAGGAAGTTTTTCATAGATATGGAAGCTTTTCCAAACTTGCCAATGCTCATCACCCTATATTATGATAATAGTGGTGTTGTGGCAAACTCCAAGGAGCCTTGAAGCCGCAAATGAGGAAAACACATCGAGCGCAAGTATTATCCCATTAAAGAGATTGTGCAACGAGGAGATGTTATCATCATAAAGATCGCTTCAGAGCACAACATTGTTGATCCTTTTACAAAGGTTGTCATGGCTAAGGTTTTATATGGTCACCTGGAGAGTCTAGTCTAAGGGATATGCATCATCTTGTCTAGGGCAAGTGAGAGATTTTGGGGTATAGAGGATGCCTTAGTTTATCATATTGTACTTTATATTGTATACTATACTCCCCACTCGCTTTAGGACAAGTGAGAGATTGTTGGATCTAGTGTCCTAAATCTCATTCATCTTGTAGTTTGTAATTTTGTAAATATAAATTATTTATTTAATAAAATAAGCAGTATTTTATTTGAAATTTAGATAGCATTAACTCAATCCAATGAACTAAGATCCAAGGTCATTTAATGAAACTTGAACAGTATGTGGCAGACATACAGGTGAATCGTGTTCAAGTAATAACTTAAAAGGTCTACAGTATATGGTTAAGGTTGGGTGCCTTATCCTATTGACACTGTGAATACGGCTCACTTTATAATTGTTACATGAGTTATAATTGTTACAAATAATATGATTCATATTGTTCATGTGAAGACATATGAGTGAGGACGTCCTATATAAATAGTTTATATAAGATTGGACCACGAAATGATTAGTTTCTCAGTATAACACCATTGATTGAAGAAACTAACTTTTTCACTAGGATGACCATATATGACTTGACCCTAATTCTGAGTGAGTTGTAAACTCCTATCAATGATGGCAAACCTTTGATTTGTATAAGTGAGAGTGGCCTTTTTGCCAACTCAATATGCCTACTATTTTGGGGTTTTGTCTGAGTAAAGAGCTGGGAACACAACTACACAAGATGTAATTTACTCTTTCCCATAAAAAGAAAAAGTAGATAAATTGTTCCCTTAATAGTTGATTCCGGGTCTTGAATAGTGAGGCCTCACTCTCCCATTGGCCCAAGAGGGGTTAATTTATAGTTGGACTATAAATTGTTTGTTCATTAGAGGAATCAGTGGCATTTAAGAAGTTAGATGTAACTGCATGGGTAAAACGATAATTTTTTACCCAATTGTAGTTATGAACAATTTGTGAAATGTCAGCTTACTGTTGATTGGTTATATCCAATGGACACAAAAATATATCTACAATACAAAGAGTGTAATTGTCAATCTTTAGTAGAGTGACAACCTGTTAATGAATTGATTATTCCAATTAAAGAGTTCAGTTGGTTAATCTCGAATCATTGGAGCTTCTAATCTGTAGGTCTAATAGATCCCCTTATTAGCTCACTAAGGATAGAAAAAAAGATTAATTGTTTTTTGGAATAATTTGAATTGTTTAAATTATTTGGGAATTTGAGTATTTAATTATATTAATATGATTAATATAATGTATGAGGTATATAGATGCATTATGATATATAGTTAATTATAAATATGATTAATAATTAAAACTATATAATATATGAGCGATAAATATTTGAATGCGATTTAAATATTTTAAATGGATTTTATATTATGAATCTGATTCATATTAAAATTATAGGTTAAAAGAGGAGGTTGCATTATAATGTGATTATAAATGCATATAATATGGTTATTGATTGTTAATTAACTATATTATAAACATTATGGTAATATTATTTGATTTTATTTATCTAATATTAAATTAATATTAAATTAAAAAATCAAATAACTCCCCATCAGGGGAATTATTTCAATAGACGTGGAGGAGAGAGGGAGTTATCGTAACCACCACCTCCTCCCATTCTTATTCCTCTTCTCAACATAAAAATTCATGTGGTTGAAGGAAAATAAAAGGACATAGATCTCTCTGCACTTCAATCCTTGTGTTTTAAGATAACAAGAACTCTATATTGGTGGTATTCTTATTTGGTAGAACAATTTTTGGGTTTTCATAGAAGGTTTGTTCATGACATTAGAAGGGGAATTTTGTGAAGATTTGGATTTTCTACAAAGGTGTTATTTCCTTCATCTCTAATTTTTTTTTATTTGAAAAATCTCTATGCTTAGCTTAAATTAGATCTCTGTAAATTTCGATTTTTTCCAATCCCAATTCAAAGACAGAACGATTATTCGATTCCACATTGGGAATCAATTCCTTCATAATGGCCACCATCTTACTCAACTCCTCAGGAGAAGCATGCCCAAGAATCCCTTATCAGTGATCCAGGTTTCTCCACCTTCTCATTGAAATAACCATGAAGTTTGAATGCGAAAGAAGGATCGTTCCCAATTTCAATCTTCAAAAAATAAAATTTACAGAACAACAAAATTATGCATATACAAATAATTTACAGTATGCTAAGGAGGGAAAGGGAGAAGGGTTAGAATTCAACTTATCCTTGAAGAACAAGATCTTCACGAAATTCCTCCTCGATCTGTCACGAAAAACTCGATCACGAATATCCAATGAGGACACCACCAAGCGGAGCCTTCTGTATTCTCTTTTGGATAGAGAATTGGCAGGAGGTATGGGCTCTACTTCTTTTGGAATAGGAAGAGAAGAAATTGAGAGGAAAAATTCCAGGAAATATTTTCTGTAAAACTTACAGAAGGTTCTGTTCACTCTTGGGAAGAAGAAGAAAACATCAAAACCCCCAACTCCCCTTTTCCATGATCGATTGAGGAGAGAATTAAGGGGAGGGAAGTTATTTCTCTCCCTTTAATTTTAAAACTTAAAATTAAATTAAAATTAATTTTATTTAAATAACAACTATTATATATATACATATAATAACTAACTTATTATATGTATATACAACTATATTTTATATCATATATAACACATAACCTATAGTTTTTATATTGTATTAGATACAATTTAATTTTCTCATTAATGTATGGTATTTAATATAAATCACATTTATACTAAACATAACTATATGAATCTCATCCATGTAATTATAATTTGAATCACATTCAAATATTTAATTCTTTTCTTAATAAACTTTATTTATAATGTATCAAATACATTATATTAAATATATCACATATAATTAATTTAAATTAAATATATCACATATAATTAATTTAAATTAATTATATCATATATAATTAATTCCCTCCATTAATTTGAACAATTCAAATTAATCCAAAATTAATTCTCAATAATTACAGTTGAGCTACAGAGGGGACCTTATGGACTTGTAGATTGAAGCTCCAATGGTATTTGAATAATTAATTGAACTCCTTTAATTAAATTATCTAACATACATTAACTAGGTCACTCCACTAAAAACCGACAGGTGCACTATTCGCACTACAGATATATTTCTGTGTCCATTGGATATAACCAGCAACAGGGCGATGACTCTTCACAAATTGCTTGTAAGTACAGCTAGGTCAAAATTACTATTTTGCCCCTGTTGTTACATCTAACTCCATAAGTACCACTGATCCCTTTAATGAATAATACGTTATAGTCCAACTATGACCAAACCTTTCTCGGGTCAAGGGATCACATTGTTCAAGCCCCAGAATCAGCCTTAAGGAAGCAATTTATCTACTTACCCCGACATTAGGGAATGAGTGAATTCCTTCTTGTGTAGTTGTGTTCCCAGCTCCCTAATCAAACGAATCCCCAAAATGATACACTTATTGAGTCGGCGATTTAGTCACTCTCGCCCATACAAATCAAAGGACCGTCTTCATAGGCAAAAGTTCACAACTCACTTAGGACTCAAGTCATGTCATCTATAGGTTGTGAGGATACTTTAGGATCTGCCAACTTTGCTTAGTCACCAAATTTGGTTAAAAATATAGAGATCTCGAAATCTGAGGCTACCATCACTTTCTAAGGCACATATGCTTCGAACTACGCTAGTGAATTTTGTTATTATCTTCAGAACAAACCCACTAAAAAATTACATTAATTTGGCTAATCTCGTCACATTAGCAGTTCGACAATTAGAAATAACTCATAGCGTAAGTGGATTACTTGTGTCACCCTCTTAATTAACACTTCTTTGCCTCCTATGTTGAACAACTTTTCCTTCTACCCCTGAAAGACATTCCATACTCTATCTTTAAGAGGCCCAAAGATCAAGCACTTACTTTTTGAGATTTGTGAAGAAAGGTCCAAATACTATCCCAGTGAAGGAGTAGTGAATGACTCCTAAATTTTATTATAATAAGTTCAAGAACTTATTTTAATTAGTATTTGTATGAGTATTTAATATGAAGATCGATTTAAAATAGAAAAAAAAATGCTGGAAATCCTTCTTCTTTTTTTATATATTTCTTTATACAATATACAGAGGCACGGTACAATGGTTTAAATACACACATTCCCTTTAAGGTTTAGACAATCAGAGGAATAACAAAAGAATGATGGCCTCTAACCAACAATGGACAGATGTCACTATTTTATATGCTGATACAAATAATTAAACAGAAAATTAACAACCTACTTTTCCTTTTTCTTGTATATCCACTATGGCTTTGCTTTCTGATTTGGCAAGGTTGGTCTGAGGTGGCAAGGTTTTGCTCCTTGACTGATCCTCATTGGCTCCTTCTCTAACATCCCTCCTCAAACTTGTGCAGAGATCAACAACACCGAATTTGTTTCGAAGCAGAAATTACTGGGACTGTGTTAACGGCTTTGTCAAGCAATTAGCTATCTGGTCAGACGACGGAATGTACCTGACTTCAAGTTTTCCATTGATGACTTGATCATGAAAAAAGTTTACATCCAACTCAATATGCTTTGTTCGAGCTTGAAAGACAAGATTTGAGGCTAGAGCTCCAGCACTAATGTTGTCACACCATAGGTTAGGTTTGTAAGTAGGTCGAATTTGCAGTTCACTCATTAGTTGTTGTTGCCAAATAATCTCAACCGTGGCATGAGCTATAGCCTTATACTCAGACTCGGTGCTAGAACAAGCAACAGCCATTTGTTTCTTGGAAGACCAAGACACTAGGTTGTTTCCCACATACATGCAATAGGCTGCAATGAATTTCCTGTCATCTATGTTGGAAGCCAAATCTATATAAGAGAAGGTTGTGATTTGTAAATCATTGCTAGGCTGAAAGAGAAGACCATGATGTCTAGTGCCATTGATGTACTGGAGTACCTTCTTTGTTGCTTACCAATGAACATTTGTAGGTGCCTTCAACAGTTAACTCAAAGGATTGACAATGTATGTTATATTTGGTCTTGTATGAGTTGAGTATTGGAGAGCCCCTATGGTGCTTCTATACACATAAGGATCAGACAGAAGTTTCCCATCTGTCAATGAGAGATGTTTACCTATTGTGCTTTGTACCTGTCTATTAAGCCATCCAGATGTTTTTTTAACCTGGAAATCCACTTGTTGCCTAAAACATTATATGATGATGAAGGAGGTACAAAATTCCATGTATTTCTTTTTAGAGCTTTGTATTCATTGTCCATGGCTTCTTTCCACTGAAGTGTGAGAAGAGCCTCTTTAACTCTAGTAAGTTCTGTGGTAGTCCAATCTTTTTTAGCTGTTGTGACCAAGATTTTGGGTTTGAAAACGGCCTTTGCTCTAGTAATCAAAGGATGGGTTGGTTGAAGGGAGACTAGGGGTCGTGGTTGAATAGTGGAAGAGTTTGATTGCTAATTAGGTGTAAGGGAAGGTGGATGGTTTGTGGGAAATGAGCCTTCAGAATTTGGTGAAGATGAGACTGGTGTAAGAATGGAGATGGACATAAAAGGAATAGATGAGGGGCTATAGGGCTGAATAACAGGGGAAGTTTGAGTAGATGTATTTGGAGATGGCATGTCTTGTACGGCAAGCAATGGGCCAAAAGGCTGGCTTGGTAAGGTAGAACTGGGAGGATGAGAGATAAGTCTTTGTGTATGGCCTTGGTGAAGATTTGATGTTGATGTAGTTTGATGACTTGGTAATGGCTCGGGAAAGGCATCAACTAGAGTGGCAGTCACAGATAAAGGCAGTGGTGAAGTGGCTGGGAATGAGTTGCCATTTGTGACCTGAAATTCAACAGAGAAAGGAAACTCAGTTTCATTAAAGACAACATTCTTGGATACATAAACTTTACCAGATTTGGTCAGGCATCGATGCCCCTTGTGCAGAACACTAGAACCCAAGTACACACATTTTTCAAAATGATACTAAAACTTGTGATGCTGATATGGGCTAATGCAAGGAAAGCACGCACATCCGAATATTTTGAGTTTAATTATGTCAAGAGACTTGTTGAACATTAGCTGAGTAGGGGATTTTCCATTGAGTATAGGGGTAGGTAATCCATTTATGAGAAGATTGGCATTGATAAATGCATCCCACTAGTACTATAGTGGCATTGAAGCTTTTGCTAAAAGAGTGAGTCCCATTTCAACCAAGTGCCTATGTTTTCTTTCAACCCTACCCTTTTGAGCAGAGTTGTAAAGACAAGAATGCCTACTCAACATTCCCATATAAAAGCATAACTAATGAATCTTTGTTTACTCTTCTCCATTATCTGATTGAAACACTTTAATAGTTGCATCAAACTGATTTTTAATCATTTGAGTGAAATGTTGGAACGCCACAAGTGTATCAGATTTCTGATTAAGAGGATATGTCCATAAAAATTGGCTATGGTCATCCAAAAATGAGATATAGTATCTAAAGCCTGTTGTAGACAATACTGGGGCTGGTCCCCATACATCAGAATGAATCAAGTCAAACTTAGCTTTGGCCCTTGATAGAGAGTGTGAAAATCGTAGAGAGTGAGATTTACCCAACTGACATAAGTCACAGAACATAGCTTTTTCATTAACTTTAATTGATTGTTTACACTGATCTATAATTGACTTCAAAACTTTGAGGGAGGGATGGCCTAGCCATCTATGCCACAGAACTGTAGACTCAAGAAAATTTACACTGACATTTGATAGTAAAAATGTTTTTAAGTCATTATTTTTGTCCATAGGTCTGGGGAAATTGGTACTTCTATTGGTTGAAACATCACATGGTCGTACGATTGCTTCTCCAAGTTGATAAAGACCATCTTTATGTGTGCCTTTCACCAGAGTGTTGTCTGAATGGTTGTCCTTTATCATATAATAATTTCCATGAAATTCCACAAATATACCATTATCTTTGGTTAGTTTAGAGATGCTCACTAAGTTCTTTGCAATAGAGAGAATATAAAACACATCTTCCAAACTAAGCACACACTTATCAGATTTTAGACTTGAGTTTCCTACAACAGAAATATACAATTGATCACCATTACCAACAGTCACAAGGGCAGTACTTGAATACTTAGTTGGATTCACCATATGGTTTAAGTCAACTGTGACATGATTGGTAGCACCACTATCAGCATACCAATTGACATCTGCTGAATTTTCTAGAGTGGCTGTGAAGGGATTATTGGAGAAGGATGTCATGAAGGCAGATGGGGTTGTGTTGGATGAGTTCTGATGGTCAGACCCCTTTCCCTGATTTGTATTGGACACATATTCCCTGTTCTACCTTTGTTAGCAAACATCAGCCCCATGACCATACTTGGAGCATACTTGACATGTTGGGTGATTGCCCCTGCCTCTATTTCCTCCTCTATTGGATAGATAGAAGTTTTTGGGATTATTATTTTGGAACTTAGAGTTAGTTAGAGTTGGTAGGTTTGGCACCACCATTGTTCTTGTTGAAGACCACATTCACTGAAGGGTTACCTACAAACACAATAGAGGTTTTGGCTGAGTTTTGATGTAACCGTCGTTTCTCAAAGGAAAGAAGTTCGGATTGCATATCCACCCAAGATATATCTTATTTGCTTTGGATCACAACAACTACAGGGTTATATTCTTCATCTAAACCATGTAAAACTTGATAAATTAAGTTTCGAGGAGATACCGGACTTCCAGACTGGGCTAAGTTGTCTGAGTGAAGCTTCGTGAGTTTTAGATATTCAGACATGGTGGAGTTTCCTTTTTGTTTTTGTTGAAAGACCTTACGGAGATAGTCCTCCTCAGCCCTTAATTTGAAGGAAATCGAAGATGAGGATTTCCATGAGCAGCAGAATGATCGTTCCAATTTTTAATTATATTTGAACAACAATAATTACAGTCAAGAAACGGAAACATACAGGCTATGCAGAAACGAAATTACCGCATGCTTTTCTACAGATCAAGGGAAAGAATTAACATACCTTTGAAGACTCATCTTCAACACCCTTGATCATGAACACTCGAATCGACTCCAAGACTGCAACAAACGAACGCTCGTCCACCACGACTGCAACACAACACGATCAACAAAGAACTCGAACATCACGATCTCAAAGATCATAAACACAGTGAACGACCTCCACAGAACCTTGACTATGTTGAGTTGAGTATGACACCACCACAATGGCTACCTTGGTATTCTCGGTGTGAGAAGCCAGAAGTGTGGGCTCTGTGTGGACTTGGTTAGAGGACGAGACCAGAGGAACAAAAATCGTGGAAAGGATTTAGCAAGTGGGAGATGTCAAAGTCTATCGTATAGACGACGCCCAATCGTTTAACACACACTATGTGATCGTTTAGCAGAAGCTGCACGATCGTTTAGCTAATCAACCAGCTGAGTGTTCTTTCGTATAGAAACACTCCACGATCGTTTAGTCTCTCCAAGCTGTCGTTTAGTAAATCTAATTCGTTTGACAGCCACCATGAGTAATTTTCTGAGAATAGAAACTCTCAATACAACAACTACCAAATTTAGGAAAACATTTTTCCTTTTATCTCAACACGGTACGTGAATAACTAACTAAACCCTTTAGTCACGGGATCCACCATTCGATAACTGCCAGGCACTCCACTAAAGACCGGCAGTTGAACTCTTCTTACTACAAATATATTATATGTCCATCTTAACCAATCAACAATGTGATAACCCTTAACAGATCGCTCATAAGTATAGTTGGGCCAATAACCTTTATGCCCCTATAGTTACATCTAACTTCTTAAGTACCACTGATGTCTCTAATGAACATAAGCCATAGTTCTACTATGACTGAGTCCTCTCTACCGAAGAGAAGTTGTGGCCATTATGTTCAAGCTTCAGAATCAGCCCTTAAGGGAGCAATCTATCTACTTACCCTTACTTTGGGGAAGGAGTGAATTCCATCTTGTGTAACTCAGTTTCTAGCTCCCAAATCAGATAAGTTCCCAAAAAGATAGGCATGTTGAGTTGGCGATCTGGCCACTCTCACCCATACTAATCAAAAGACCGCCCTCAAAGGCAGAAGTTCCCAAAACACTCAGGATTGAGGTCATGTCACCTATGGTTGTTTAAGTGAGACGTAAGTCTCCAGTATTAACAACGTTATATACAGAGATGAATCATCTCGTGGTCTAGGTCTTATACAAACTCTTTGTATAGGACACCCCGCTCGTATGTCTCCATATGAATGGTCAAGATCTACCATCTGTAGTAGTTTACAACACTTGCAAACCTCTACAAAGCGGTTCGTATCCGTAGTATCACCAAGATCAGGTATCCCACCTTAATCCTTAAACTACATACCTATTTCAGTTATCACTTAAGGCATGATCCACTTGTATATCTCATATACATGCTCAAGTTTACATACGATAACCATAGAGCTTTGTTTATTAGAAATGAGTAAATGCCAAAATGAAATAACTCTTATTTTATTCATAACAATGTGTATAATTACAAACTACGAGACTCTGGGAGAATTAGGACACCAATCCTAACAATCTTTCACATGTCCTAATGCCTCGAGAGACAAATGTACAATACAAGATACAGACATGTACAATATACAATAAATAAAGCATCCCTAATATCATCTTCCACTTGCCCTAGACAAGATGTCGCATGTCCCGCAAACTCAGACTCTCTAGGTGAGCCTCAAATACTTTAGCCGTGAGAGCCTTTGTAAAGGGATCAGCAACGTTGTGCTCCGACGCACTCTTCGTGACTATTACATCACCGCGATGCACAATCTCTCTGATCAAGTGGTATTTCCACTCTATATGTTTGCCTCGACGATGAATCCAAGGCTCCTTTGAATTTGCCACAGCCTCGTTGTTATCACAATAGAGAGTGATAGGCAAATCCATATTTGGAACAACTTCCAAATCTGTAAGGAATTTCCTCGGCCAATTAGCCTTTTTAGCTACTTCACAAGTGGCTACATATTCGGCTTCCATAGTGGAATCTGCGATGCATCCTTGCTTGATGCTTCGCCACACTACAGCCCTTCCATTCAGAGTGAACACCTGTCTCTTATACACATCTAGATGTGTATAAGAGACAGGCCGTCCAGTGATCAAATCCTGGATTGGACTGATACTGACTGACAATCCCTACTATATAGCAAATGTCGGGTCTAATACACAACATTGCATACATTAAGCTTCCAACAGCTTAAGCATAGGGAATCTGTCTCATCTCCTCAACTTCTTGAGGTGTCTTAGGACATTGATCCTTAGACAATACGATTCCATGCTTGAAGGGTAACAAACCCCTCTTGGAATCCTGCATCCTATACCAGATCAACATTTGATCGATGTACGATGCCTGAGACAAGGCTAACCTCTTGTTCTTATGATCCCGAATGATCTGGATCCCCAGAACATACTATGCCTCACTCAAATCTTTCATTTGAAACTGGGCAGCTCGCCATTTTTTAATGTCAGTCAGATACTCTACATCATTCCCAATGAGTAAGATATCATCCACATACAGTACCAGGAAAGCTACTGAGTTGTTGATGATCTTCTTATAGACACAAGGCTCATCAACGTCCTTATTAAAGCCAAAAGACTTGACCGCAGTGTCAAATCTAATGTTCTATGATCGAGATGCTTGTTTCAGCCCATAAATGGACTTATTAAGCTTGCAAACTCTTTGCGCTTGATCTGGAACTACAAACCCCTATGGTTGAGTCATGTAGATGGTCTCCTCAAGATTACCATTAAGAAAGGAAGTCTTGACGTCCATTTGCCATATCTCATAATCATAATATGTGGCTATGGACAGGAATATCCTCATAGACTTAAGCATGACAACAGGTGAGAAAGTTTCCTCATAGTCAATTCCCTCAACCTGGGTATAACCCTTTACCACGAGTCTAGCCTTAAAGGTTTATACCTTTCCATCTACACCTCTCTTTCGATTATAGATTCACTTACACCCAATAGGTCTTACCCTATCAGGCGGATCCATAAGCTCTCAGACGTTATTTAAGTACATAGACTCCATCTCCTGGTTCATGGCTTTAATCCATTCGTCCTTGTCAACATCCTCCATTGTTTTCCTAAAAGACAATGGATCCTCGACCCCGTCATGAGAAATGACGTTTTTATCGTCTTACCTAACAAGTTTTCAACTTCAGCTTTATACTCCTTGAACTTGTCAAGGGCTTCAGACTTACGTTGCATTAGTAAAAGATACTCAAATCTTGAATAATCATCTATGAAAGAGATGAAATATTCATACCCACCTTGACATCGAACCACAGAGGTCTGAATATACAAGCTTCAAAGCTTCCTTGGCTCTGTAACCTTTTCCCGTAAAAGGTCGTTTGATCATCTTGCCTTCGAGACATGATTCACATACCGGCAAAGAGTTTTCTTCTAAACTCTTTAGAAGTCCACTTTTCACCAACTTCTCAATCCTATTAAGGTTGATGTGACCTAACCTTAGATGCTAAAGATGGGCGTTTTCCTTTGGAGAAACCTTTGTTCTTTTAGTTGTTGTTGTCGTACTGAACATTTCAGTGTTATACAAGGCTTTTATGACTAACGGCCTTAGTACATATAAGTTATTTTCCATTGAACCATAACTAATCTCCATTCCATTTTTGAAAATAAACACTTTATTCTCAGAAAAGGAGACGGTATAGCTTTGTTCAATGAGACAAGAAACCGAGATTAAGTTCCTCTTAATATGAGGAACTACAAAAACATCATCCAGTAATAGATAACGTTTCTTGTCAATAAATAACTTCAACCTGCCTATAGTAACAACTGAAACAACATCACCATTACCGAATCGAAGAGTCATCTTTCCCAGTGGCAATGTTTGCTAGGAACTAAATCCTTGGTAAGAGGAACTGACATGATTGGTAGCACCTAAATCAAGAATCCAGGCAGAATCATCATTCTCTACCAGACATGTCTCCAAGACTAATGAATCGTATTTACTGTTTTATCTCCTCTTTTGGAGAGTAGTGGGATGGAGGTCGTTTGCCAGAAATTCGTTTCACACGATTCTTTCCACTGTAATAAATCGGTCATTTTTAAAAGCTTTAAAAGAAAATACTAACGAGTTGCTGAAAAGAAAAACACATTAACCTAGTTAGGTTTTGAGCAAATACCCGTTGTAAAACAAAACAACATCCAATAAGGTTTTAGCAAAACTAACATGAACCCCGTGTGACATCTAGTTTCGCAATGATGCTTCAAAGGTTTAAGACAAAAGCCGCCGAAGGGAGGTCAGTTATCCCTCCTCTGAATTGAGAAGTTCTCAACCAATCATTAATACCAGAACAATTCTTGCTCCTATAACGATTAGCCATCATTGTTGGCCAAGAGATCATTAACTTACTTAACAATCTCCCGTAAATGTGACCCACCATTTTAGGCCCTAGAGTCTGTCCCAAAAAGCCAATCTGAAGGGAAAAAATCCAATTGAGGCAAAACCTAAAGTGACCCTATCCATTTCTGGAGTTCACCTTGATCTTGATCAACTGCACAAAACCCATCCGAAGAGGGACGCTCAAAGGCGACACGAGGGAGTACAGAATGATCTCACAGTGTGAACCAATGACAGAGACCATAGGACGTGTTGACACACATCCTTCACCCACTAACTATAAACACTCTCTCCATCCACATTGATATTGACTCATGCAAACACCATCCGAAGGGAGATGCTCCCAGGGCACCACGAGGCTAAGTATGAATCTCACGGTGTGAACATACAGGGAGAAACGTGAGTAGAATCATAGACATATAAAATACATCTCTTCCTCCCATTGAGTATTTTATAACCTAGGGTTTACCTTACTTAGAAAAAACACAGCTAAGGATTTTAACTAAGTGACTTTTATGTTTTCCCAAGAGTAACGTTTACCTTTGATAGTTAAACAACTTTTGATTATCATCCATTAAACTCTTTAACAGAGTCTTTGATCAAATCGTTGCATGTTTGTTGAAAATTTATCTAATTCACCTTTCCAGGTAGGTTCCCAGGTAGGGGTGTTACGTTTCCGTCAACTTAAGAACCCCAGCCTAGCCAGNCTCTCCGTCCACCTTGATATTGACTCATGCAAACACCATCCGAAGGGGAACGCATCCTAGGGCATCTCGTAGCCGAGCATAAATCTCACGGTGTGAACATACAGGGAGAAACGTAAGTGGAATCATAGACATATCTGATATGCCTCCTTCTTCTACTGAGTATTTTATAACCTAGGGTTTAGCTTACTTAGAAGAAACACGGCTAAGGATTTTAACCAAGTGACTTTTAGGTTTTCCCAAAAGTAACTTTTACCTTGGATAGTTGAACAAATTTTGATATCATCCATTAAACTCTTTAATGGATTCTTTGACCAAATCATCGCATGCTTGTTGAAAATCTACCTAATTCACCTTTCCAGGTAGATTCCCAGGTAGGGGTGTTACGTTTCCGTCAACTTAAGAACCCCATCCTAGCCAGAACTCGCCTCAGACAAAAGATCCCTTATAGATAGGTCTACAACAAATTTAATATTTTATTCCAACCAATTTAATCCTATTAAACCGATTTTAAAGGATTAATCTAGGTTACTAAACTCTTTAGAACCATTTGAACTTA
The DNA here is from genome assembly GCF_009727055.1 of Benincasa hispida. NCBI lineage: Eukaryota > Viridiplantae > Streptophyta > Magnoliopsida > Cucurbitales > Cucurbitaceae > Benincasa > Benincasa hispida. The sequence continues at coordinate 71,754,296 of NC_052360.1, read as the reverse complement.
GGTCTATCTCAAACCAATTTTAAAACCCTTTTAAAAACTTGAGTTCACCCTAAGTCCGCATGCAACTTTGAATTATTGATTTTAGGTCTAATTTCCTTTATAACACTTATAAACGGAAACAACCACAATGTTAAGCTAACACATGCAAGGCAATCATAACAATTATAAACGGCCAAAGTGTCATGCTCAATGTATTATCCATGCATTGTTACTTCTTTTATATATCACTTATATAAAACAACAATGAAACAAGCAAAACATGCTTCCATTCACCCTTAGATTATAACAATTATAATAAAAGGATGATGCATGATAATGCTTAATGCATGCAAAATATAACTCTTATATTTCATGATGCATGCGCATGCTTTCAAGTAATTTCTTCATGCAAGATTATAACATTTATAATACATGATGCATGAATAATTGCACAACCTAAGATGGGTTTTTAACTATATGACAAACACTTTGACATATAAGCACCATACATCACATGTATAAGCAATAAAAATTGATGAACTGCGTAAAATTACCTTAAAATACAAAAGAAAAGCTAACTATTACAAAGACAAGAAGTCTCCAGTTCAAACAGACGAACTGGGTCTTCAATCGCTCGACAAAGCATCGCTTCTCCAACCATCATGTAACAAGCACCCCGCGATCGTCTACACGATAAAACAAACTCTTTGCTCTATCGCTTACCAGTGCTTCCAGAGTTAAACAATCGTTTAGCATCTACTATACGATCGTCTAGAAAAATCTGAACGATCGTTTAGATATTACTACATGATCGTGTACCTTTATTAAGCAATGAAGCCTGAAGTATACTATCGCTTAGTGCGCTCCACCCAGCGCCCGCATTCCGCGATCGTCTAAGCGACTACGATGCCGCAAAGTACCATCGCTTAAGTGATCACTTAGCTAGTGTCTCTGTATCGTATACGTGCGATCACATAGGTAGTAACTAAGCGATGAAGCTTGCTAACTATGTGATCGTCTAGCGTGCGCCTTCTACTAAACGACGAGCATCGCATGCTCCCACAACGATCGTCTACCCCCAGCGCCTACACGATCACGCAACCAAACCCACGTGATATGATAAACAATTTACCTCATCGCTTAGCATTAGCTAAAGGATCAATTAGAAAATACTACATGATCGTCTAAAAAAAATCTAAACGATCGCTTAGTAAAATCTCTACGATCGTTTACCTGAGGCTACACGATCCGATAGATAACCACTTGATCTTCTTCTTCGCTGAGAACCTGCATCGCCAATGCGCCGAAGCTTCATTACGGACGACTCGACGAACTTGAACTTTTCGAATTACAGACTCGATTGCCAAAAGTTAATATTCGCCCAAAAACACAAAGGGCCCTTACAATTAACACTTTGTAATACTGAAAGCTTTAACAAAAGGCAATTTAAACCCGAAACGCTCATTCCATCATCCATTTCC
>NC_052360.1:71751487-71752744 GCF_009727055.1 Benincasa hispida | reverse complement strand
GCCCAAAAACACAAGGGCCCTTACAATTAACACTTTGTAATACTGAAAGCTTTAACAAAAAGGCAATTTAAACCCGAAACGCTCATCACAATCATGAACAATATAAAAGAACAGAGATCAAACTCTACGCACATATAAGAATGCGTCTCCATGCTCCGTTGCACGACTCTGATCGAACAATAGCAACCGCGAGCGCTTGATCTACACGACAACAACACCGCATGAACACTTCGTGCTCGTCCTCAATGATCTGCTCTGTACGAACTCCTCCGCAACATGAACAGCATCCACAGCACCATGAATGGCCTTCAGAAGACCTTGATGATGTCGAGTTGAGTCTGACACCACCAACAAGGCGACCTTGGTATTCTCGGTGTGAGAATCCAGAGGGTGGGCTCTGTTCGGACTTGGTGTGAGGTAAATGAACAGAGGAAACAATGATCGCATACACGACTGGGCAAGTGGGAGAAAACAGAGACCTATCGTATAGGTCGATGCCCAATCGTTTAGATAAAACTATGTGATCGTTTAGCTCTATTGTCTAGCTCGGTCTGTCGCGTACAGACTCTACACGATCGTTTACCTTGGGCCAGTGATCGTCTAGCAAAGCTATGCGATCGTCTAGTAAATATTGCACAATCATTTAGCTGGCCCAGCCATCGTTTAGTAAATCTGTATTTACTTGACGACTTACATGAGTTTCTTTTTGCTGGAGAGAAAACACAAAAAAAATTTCAAACTTTTGTAAAACTTCTTTTTCAAAATAAGAAACCAATTTTCTTTTAAACTCATGGTTACCATGATCCAATAACCACCCACTAATTTGATTATTTAAAAGAAAAAGTATTAATTATCCAATAATTAATATTATTATAAATATAAATGATAACCAACTTATCATACTATATTTATAACCTATAGTTTTAATATTTCATTTCATGAAACATATAAACCATAGTTCTTTTTATATTCCATGGTACTTAATGTAAATCTTATTTACATCAATCCTCGACTCGATGTATCTGATAAATCCCCAAAAAGGTAGGCATGTTGAGTTGGCAATCTGGCCACTCTCACCCATACTAATCAAAGGACCGTCCTCAAAGACAGGAGTTCACAAAATACTCAGGATTGAGGTCGTGTCACCTATGGTCGTTTAGATAAGATGCAAGTCTCTAGTATCAACAGCATGATATACAGAGTTCAGTCATCTCGTGGTTCAGGTCTTATACAAACTCTTTGTATAGGACACCCCCG
>NC_052360.1:71738419-71750717 GCF_009727055.1 Benincasa hispida | reverse complement strand
CAACTGTCGCATGCTTGTAGAAAATCTATCTAATTCACCTTTCCAGGTAGGTTCCCAGGTAGGGGTGTTCCATTTCTGTCAGCTTAAGTACCTCAGCCTAGACAGAACCCACCTAAGACAAAAGGTCCCTGATAGATAGATTTAATACAATTTTAATCTTTTATGCCAATCAATTTAATCCTATTAAACCGATTTAAAAAGATTAAACTAGGTTACTAATCCCATTAGAATCTTTGAACTTAGGTCTATCTCATTCCAGTTTTAAAACCATGAGTTCACCCTAAGTCCACATGCAACTCTTTCTTATCGATTTTAGTTCTAATTTCCTTTATCACTTATAACGGAAACAACCAAAATCACAATGCAAAGCTAACACATACAAGGCATTCATAATGCTTATAAACAACCTAAGTATCATGCTCTATGCATTGTTCATTCATTGCTACCTTTTATATAACACTTATATAAAACAGCAACGAACCAAGCAAAAAACATGCTTTCATTCACCCTTATACTATAACGCTTATAATATAAAGATAATGCATGAATATGCTTACTGCATGCACTAAATATAACTCTCATATTCATGATGCATGCGCATGCTCTCATGTAATTTATTCATACCATATTATAACACTTATAATACATGATGTATGAATAATTGCACAACCTAAGGTGGGTTTCAAATCTATATGTCAAACACTTTGCCATATAAACCATAAACATCACATGTATAATATGTTGGGGTTGATGCCCTAAAATCTCGTATCCTGTAGTTTGTAAACAGTTTGTACGAACGCTTGTGAAGTGGGAGGAGTGATGTATAATTGTAAAGGCCCCTGCGTTTTTGGGCATAATTAATTGCTATCAAATCTGTAATTTAAAAGTTAGTTTGAGTTTTGAGTCGTTCATGAAGAAGTTTGGAGCAAGGGTTGCTGTTCTTCGAGGAAGAAGACGATCAAGATTTGGTTGGGTCGTGTAGACGATGAGGTAGAAGATTGCTAAGTATCGGATGCTCGGGTATCATTTAATGCACGTACACTAGACGATCGTATAGCTCAGCAAGCCTCATCGCTTAGTTACTGACTATACGATCGTGAAGGAATCGCACGGTAAATTGTTTACCTCTTTGCGTGTTAAGCGATCATTTAGACGATCAGGCTTCATGACCTCATTGTCGTCTAAGCGATCGTTTAGCTTTTCATGTTGTCATCTAGTGTATGCGCGATCGTTTACCTGGAGGGATTTACTAAACGATGGAGCTTCGCTCGACGGTTCAATGACAAAAATGTAATAGATAGATTTTTTCATTCCGGTTTTGTGTAGGTTCATCCCGATCCATTAATCTTTGGTGTAATTAATGAGATGTATGTTTATTTATATGTCATATGGTATGCACATATAGAAAAATCCCACCTTAGGTTATGCATTGGTCATGCATCATCTCTTTATTATAAATGTTATAATTTAGAGAAGCATGATTTCAATTAAGTAAGAGCATGCTCATGCATCATATATTATAAGAGTTATATTTATGCATGCATAAAAAGCATTGACATGCATCATCTTTATATTATAATTTTTATAGTATAAGGGTGTATGAAAAGCATGTTTGATTGATTTTTACATGTATATAAAAGTTATGTATAGTAATGACCGGACATTGCATGGAGCATGACACATAGGTTTCTTTATAAGCGTTATAAATACCTTGTTATATGGCAATGTATTTTAGTTGTTTCTTTTTAAAGGTTAAAGAGAAATTGGAACTAAAAGCAATAAGAAAGACATGCATGCTCACTTAGGTTTAATTCATGGTTTGAAAATGTTTAAAACTTGGATGACATAGACCTAAGATCACGGTTCTAATATGATTAGCAACCCTTAGGCTTTAATATTTTAATCATTTTAATATGATTAAATTGACTAATCAAAGGTTAAAGTGTAGCAAATCTATCTATAAGGGACCTTTTGTCTAAGGCGAGTTCTTTCTAGGCTAGGGTATTTAAGTTAACGGAAACGTAACACCCCTACCTAGGAACCTACCTAGAAAGGTGAATTAGATAGATTTGATGCATGCATGCAAGTTAAGGACAGTCCATTAAAGTGTTTAAATATGACTACTTAAACTTATATTTCATAGACAAAAGTAGTTTATAAGCGGACTTAAAAAGATGACTTAAGACTAAAATCAGTAGCGGATTATCTAGGTTAATCAACCCCTAGGTAGAACATTCAGTGGGAGGTAATTGAGGCATATGATGCTTCATTTAAACCTTTCACATTTCTCCCATATAGTCCACACCGTGAGATCTAACCTCGGCCTCATGGCACCTTAGGAGTTTCCCCCTAAAAAATGGTGTTTGGGTAGGTCAATATCAAGGTGGATGGAGAGAATGTTCATAGTAAGTGGGAGCGGGAAGTACGACAATATATCCCACGGTCTCCCTCGTTGGATTGAATAAAGTTTCTACGCATCACCTCGAGGCACCCTAGGAGTGTCCCTCTATAGGATGGCAATTTTGCGCATTTCTTTATTTGATCTCCTGTAAGAGGATAAGGTTACTTAGTCTTGTGTCCTAATCTGCTTCTTCCCTAAGGTGGGCTCATTAGGGCGGGACTCTGGTGCCAAAAGTGAGGGGTCATACTTACGCGGAGCTGTTAAGGATTAACAGTTCTAGACCAAATAAATGGTGGCTGTTAGGTTTAGTTCCAAGAGTTGGTTCTGCCTAATGGTTGAGAATGTCTCATCTCAGTGAAGGGGCATCTGATCACCACCGGTGACGTTTGTCCTAACTCGCTGGGGGCATCTAATGACAGGCAGAAATGCATGACATCTTAGGCTTTTACTTTAGAATTATGAGAACTGTAAGCAGAATATGCGGCATATGTTAGGAATTCATAAGAAAATGAGATTGGCATTTCAGCATGATGAATCTCGGCTAACCCATTATTTATGCATTATTTTGCGTTCAATTGTCTATTTTTGTAGCTAACGCAGGACGTGAACGCAAACGCAGAAAACCGGACTACCGCATAGATGACCGCATTCGGAGAAAGTGTTCGATCAACGTATGGGTGTTGCAGTAATCAGCCGCAGGCGTCAATCGCATGAGAGTTGTGTTCGTCAAGCGATTGCGGCCATCGTGTAAAAGTTGCAGTATTAAGCGAATGCAGTCACTACACGACTGCAGCTACACGATAACAGCTTAATAGAGGGATCAACGAAAGGTTGGTGGAATGAACGCATCTACCTGGGAAAATCAAAAGATGATGTTGATATCTCACCTACCACGCCATTAGTAGTAGAGATTCCTAAAGGACTAAACGCGTCACGAATGTCAGATCAGAGTAGTCCATTAATGTTGTCGGCAATCCAAGCTCTATATAAAGAAGCCGATGAGCATAATTTCAAGGGGGTCCGGGGATTACCCCTGCAACCCAGGGTTTTCTTTACAATCCAAACAAATGCGTGAGAAGAAGCTTGAGAGTTCTTCACCTCCTTCCTCCATTCCGAGTGACGACTGGAGGCTTTGACCGGAGCTAGATCCAACTCTTCTGCCCATCCATGACACCACCGGTAGCCTTGACGCACATCCGCTAGAAGCAAGTCATTTCTTCCAGCCGGTCATTTCACTTTCTCTTCTTTTCTTATATTGTATTGTATACATTTTGTGATTAAGGAATTAATGCATTTTGTGTTCAATACATTTCTATATTTCCTTCGATTCCATCTCCATCTTCTTTACTTAGCTTCTCTACTTTCATTGCATCACTTAGTGGGATTGTAAGTGTATCACACACTTAGTCATGTGGATTAGGGATATGAAGCATGTAGCAAATCACCGAGAGGTGTGCGTTGCATTTTACAGTCCGTCCCCATTAACCGCTCGGGCATCGACCCGGGAAGAATCAATTCCAAGCTTATTAATAATCCATGATCAACTTCCTTTCGTAGTACCCTACCCCCAGGGGAAGTCGAATCCCCGCTGCCTCCTTGAAAGAGAGATGTCTTGAACCACTAGACGATGGGGGCATACTTGCCCAATTGCCATCATACTATGATCATAGTATGAATAGTTTTTTGAAATTGTCAATATAAGTATAATGAACTAATATGATGCAATTCGAAGGATTTTTCTGTCTTTCATTATTCCATCGAATTTTTTTTATTTGTGATTTCTATTTATGAATCGTTCATTCTATCGTTCATTCTAATCACCATTCCCCATATAATTCTATATAGAAATTCTTTTATTTAAAATTGAATTGCATTTTTTTTTATTTATTTAAATAATATACATAAATTTGCAAATTTGAATATATAGTTATATTACTTACATTATAGAATATCAAATGAAAATAGAGATTAGTAGTGATTAGAAGAAACGTCTAAAAAATCAAAAATATTCGAAAATAAAAAAAATATTATTTTTTTCTTTAAATAATACGAAGGCTAGTACCCTTCGGGAAGTGATTGGTCTGCCATATGCTATAAATGGGATTAAACTCCATTTTTCATACTTTCACTCATCGATTCACTTATTGTTCAGATTAGGTTAGGTAGGTATATTTCGATCTCACACTAAGCCAAGAAATTCAAAAAATCGGAATTTGGAAATCTGGGGATAAGCGCACTCCACTTGCATCTATTGTTAGAAATTTGCTCTAAGATTCGGGTGACTGTTATGCGTCAGCCCAGGATGGCTTAGGAGGGACACACTACCATAAAGTGGATGAAGTGTTCCGAATTGCTTTATCAATGATTCGGTGAATGATCTATGTTCAATTTCGTGGGTGTACATGTATCAATCAAATGAATTTAGTGTGTGAGTAAACCTTATTTGCTTAGTGTGAAGCTGTAGAAACGTCTGTCTATGGGCGGACGCAACGCTTGTCTATGAGTAAAGTCAGCATGCCCGAAAGGTAAGTGGTTGGTCGCATTAAGCAATGTATGCATTGTTCACTACAAATAGGAATAATCTTATATTAGCAAAGTTCATGCAGTTACCTTGTCTTATGACCGCATCATTCATCATTTAGGCTTACTTGAGAGAGTAGTCTAAAACCCAAATATAAGACTCGAGAGATCGGATTGGAACGCATAGGCAAGAATGGGGAACTTAGAGATAAGCTCCATTTTCTTTCACACAGCGTATGCACCCTATGGATAGGATATTGCATGCGTCCAGGAAGTAGGATATGGTGGATGTATGCGGTTATCTCGACACTTATGCATACCCACCGCATACGTCCTAGATTTAGGCTTTTAGTGTGTGTAGTATGATCGCATGGCTTGCGTTGACTGAGGTTGACCTTGCGGTCACTCTTAAGGGTTGCAATGAAAACATCTCCGCATTTTATCTATTTTTCCATTCATTTACTTCATATCAATAGTTGTCGTGTCTCTACCTATCATGCATATTCCCATTGCATTGTCTGTTAGCTAAGAGTAGAAGTAGTGTTAGTATAGAAACATCCCATCCATTCTTTTATTCAACCGCTGCATGCACATTACCGCATTCACGCAGCTACAAGTCCCTAAGTTCGACCTTGGATCACTCGAGAAACTTGCGTTCGGGTTATTCTTGGCGTGAGTGCAAAAAAACTTGTGGCAGGACGCATGGTCATCACATACATTTATTAACGCATAGTCATTCCAACGCATGACCATCGACACATGACAATCAACGCATACCTTAAGAACGTGCATCGCATATTGCGTCCACGGAATTTTAGTTGTTGAGTAATTTGATATCTAATTTTCCATCATCAGCATAATTGCAAAATAGAAGTCTTAAAACTTAGGGTACTTGGAAACTGTTTTACTAAAATTAATTGGTTAAAACGTGGTTTAGCAAAATCTTATAAAAGTTTGTTCGTTTTTCAGCAACAAGTTTTAAAAATGGCTACAACCACTTTAGCTTTGCTTAGCGCCAAGAAACTTACTGGCGACAAATTTTCAACATGGAAACATATGATCATGACTATTCTAATCATCGAGGATCTCATGTTTGCCCTTCTTTGTCCTCCTATTCCAGCTCCCAACGCCGCTCGAAATGTTCGAGAGGCGTACGAATGATGGACATGGGCGAATGAGAAGGCCCAAGCAGATCTTGACCAGTTATAATGACGTGTTGGCCAAGAAGCATGAGCCCATGGTCTCAGCGCGTGAGATCATGGAGTCCCTACAAGGGATGTTTGGACAACTGTCTGAACAGCTCAAGCACGAGGCTCTTAAATACATATTCAACTCTAAAATGGAGGAAGGCACCTCTGTTCGTGAACATGTTCTTAACATGATGGTCCACTTCAATGTGGCAGAGTTGAATGGGTCTACTATCGATGAGGGTAGTCAGGTTACCATAATCTTGCATTCTTTGTCGTAGAGGTTCCTGCACTTTGTTAGCAATGTGATTCTTAACAAAGTGAAATACACCCTTACAACTTTCCTCAACGAGTTGCAAACATACCATTCTTTACTGAAAAGTAAGGAGAGAAAAAAGGTTGGACGTTCCATCGAGGTTCGACCTCAGGAACGGAGTTTGCACCTTCTACTTCTATCTCTGCAAAGGGGAAGAAGAAGAAGGGTGGTAAGGGCAAAGGGAAAGCGCTTGATAACCCGCCACCTATCGCCCTAAGAAGGCGTTCGTCGCCGATTGAAAAGGGAAAATGATTCCACCACAATCAGGACGGATATTGGAAGAGGGATTATCCAAGCTAGCTGAAGGGAAGGAAGGCCGCCAAGGCTAAGGCCAAGACAGATAAAGGTAAATATGATTTGTACAAGAAATATGTTTAGTGAAGAATGATGATTCAACCTGGATAATTGATTCGGGCACCACTAATCACGTTTTTTTTTTTTCAGGGGATTAGATCCTGGCGACAGCTGGATGCTGGTGAAATGATGATGCAAGTAGGCATCGGGCACGTCATCTCAGCTGTGGTGGGAGGCATCTAGTTATCTTTATAGAATAGGTTTCTAGATTTAAATGATGTATATGTTGTTCCTGAACTTAAGAAGAACCTTATTTCTGTAAAGTGTATGTTACAATGTAAATATACGCTTTCTTTTAATGTGGATAAAGTGTTTATTCATAAAGATGGTGTTGGAATTTGTATAGCTTATCTGGAAAGTAACTTGTATGTGCTAAGACTGTTAGCCTTAAGTTCCCTCCATAACACAGAGTTGTTTATAACTATCGTAACTCAATCTAAACGTCAACAATTTTCTCCAAAAGAAAATGCCCAACTTTAGCACCTTCGATTAGGGCACATCAATCTCAATAGGATTGAGAGATTGGTGAAGAATGGCCTTCTAAATGAGTTAGAAGAAAATACTTTACCGGTGTGTGAATCTTGCCTTAAGGGTAAGATGACTAAAAGACCTTTTACTAGAAAAGGTTATCGAGCCAAAGAGCCTCTTGAATTAGTAAATTATGACCTTTATGGTCTCATGAATGTACGAGCCTGAGGTGGCTATGAGTATTTTATCAGTTTTACTGATGATTACTTTAGGTATGGGTATGTTTATCTAATGCAACAGAAGTCTGAATCCTTTAAAAAGTTCAAAGAGTTCAAGGCTGAAGCTGAAAACACATTGGATAGACAAATTAAAACACTTCGATCGGATCGAGGTGAAGAGTTTTTGGACTCGACATTCCAGGACAATTTGATAGAACATGGAATTGTTTTCCAACTCTCAGCGCTGAGTACACCTCAGCTGAATGGTATAGCGGAGTAGAACCTTGTTGGACATCATTTGTTTGATGATGAGTTATGCTTTCTTACCGGACTCGTTTTGGGGTTTCGCAGTGAAGACTGCAATATACATACTCAAATGTGTTTCTTCCAAGAGTGTTACGAGAACACCTCTGGAATTGTGGAACGGGCGTAAAGCTAATTTACGTCACTTCCACATTTAGAGTTTCCCGACACATGTGCTTGAGGCGAATTTTTATGATCCGACGAGATCGAGGTTATGCCTCTTTGTAGGCTACCTAAATAAAATTTACGTCACAAGAAATTGGAACCAAGGTCGAGGTTATGCCTCTTTGTAGGCTACCTAAAGGTACACGAGGGCGTAATTTTTATGATACGACGGAAAATAGGGTGTTTGTTTCCACGAACGCTACTTTCCTAGAGGAGGATCATATAAGTGAGCACAGTTCATGTAGTAAAGTCGTGTTGCGTGAGCTTTCTAATGAAACTACTGAAACTTCAACAAAAGTTATTGAAGAACCTGCTTCATCAGCAAGAGTTTTTTATGATAGTTCATCTACTAGGTTGGTTCCACCTCAAGAGTTGAGGGAACCTCGACGTAGTTGGAGGGTTACGAACCCGCCCGTTCGCTATCTGGGTTTCACGAAAATACTTGCTATGGTAGCAGATGGCGACGTTGAGGAACCGTTGTCTTATCAGAAGGCAATGGAGGACGTTGATCGGGATGAATGGGTCAAAGCCATGGATCTCGAGATGGAGTCAATGTACTTTAACTCTGTATGGGATCTTGTAGATCAGCCTGATGAGGTAAGACCTATAGGTTGTAAATGGATCTACAAGCACAAACGGGGTGCTGATAGGAAGGTGCAAACCTTTAAGGCTCGACTTGTGGCAAAGGGTTATACCCAGGTAGAGGGAGTCGACTATGAGGAGAATTTCTCGCCTGTTTCCATGTTAAAGTCGATCTGCATCCTCTATCCATTGCAGCTTATTAAAGTTATGAGATCGGGCAAATGGACGTCAAGACGGCCTTTCTAAATGGCAATCATGAGGAGACCATTTACATAGTGAAACCCGAGAGATTCATAGCCCAAGGTCAAAAGCAAACAGTTTGCAAACTGAATCGATGCATTTATGGGCTGAAACAAGCGTCTAAATCTTAGAACATTCGGTTTGATACTGCAATCAAACCATATGGCTTTGAACAGAACGTTGATGAACCTTGTGTCTACAAGAAGATCGTCAACGTTTCAGTAGTTTTCTTAATGTTGTATGTAGACGATATACTACTCATTGGGAATGATGTATGTCTACTAACTGCAGTTAAGAACTGGCTAGCGACCCAATTCCAAATGAGAGATTTAGGAGAGGCTTAGTTTGTTCTGGGTCAAGATCGTAAGAACAAAGTCCTAGCACTGTCTTAGGTATCGTACATTAACAAGATGTTGTTCAAGTACTCGATGCAGGACTTGCTGCTCAGGCATGGAGTCACTTTGTCTAAGGACATGTGTCCTAAGACGCCTCAAGAGGTTGAAGAAATGAGATAGGTCCCATATGTATCTATCGTTGGCAGTCAGATGTATGCGATGCTCTGTACTAAATCAGACATCTACTACGCTATGGGCATAGCCAGTAAGTGTCGGTCTAACTAAGGTCAGGGTCACTGGATTGCAATGAAGAACATTCTCAAGTATCTTCGGAGAACGAGGGACTACATGCTCGTGTATGGATCTAGGGATTTGATCCTTACTGGATACACGAATTCTGACTTTCAGACCTGTCTCTTATACACATCTAGATGTGTATAAGAGAAATGCGGTATACATACTCAACTGTGTTCCCTCCAAGAGTGTTGCAAGAACACCTCTGGAGTTGTGGAACGGGCGTAAAGCTAGTTTACGTCACTTCCGCATTTGGGGTTGCCCTGCACATGTGCTTGAGGCTAATCCCAAGAAGTTGGAACCACGGTCGAGGTTATGCCTCTTTGTAGGCTACCCCAAAAGTACACGAGGGGGTTATTTTTATGATCCGACGGAAAATAGGGTGTTTGTTTCAACAAATGCTACTTTCCTGGAGGAGGATCATATAAGGGAGCACATTCCACGAAGCAAAGTCGTGTTTCGTGAGCTCTCCAATGAAACTACTAAAACTTCAACAAGAGTTGTTGAAAAGCCTGTTATATCGGCAAGAGTTGTTGATAGGAGTTCATCCAGTAGGTCAGTTCCACCTCAAGAGTTGAGAGAACCTCGACATAATTGGAGGGTTGCGAACCCGCCCGTTCGCTATCTGGGTTTCACAGAAATCCTTGATATGGTAGCATATGGCGACGTTGAGGATCCGTTGTCTTATAGGAAGGCAATAGAATATGTTGACCAAGACGAATGGATCAAGGCCATGGATTTAGAGATGGAGTCTATGTACTTCAACTCAGTATGGATCTTGTAGATCAGCCTGATGGGGTTCGCCCTATAGGTTGTAAATGGATCTACAAGCGCAAACGGGGTGCTGATGGAAAGGTACAGACCTCAAAGCTCGACTTGTGGCAAAGGATTATACCCAGGTAGAAGGAGACGACTATGAGGAGACTTTCTCGCCTATTGCCATGTTAAAGTCAATCCGCATCCTCCTATCTTTTGAAGCTTATTATAATTATGAGATCTAACAAATGGACGTCAAGACGGCCTTTCTGAATGGCAATCTTGAGGAGACCATTTACAGGGTGCAACCCGAGGGATTCATAGCCCAAGGTCAAGAGCAAAAGGTTTGCAAACTAAATCGGTCCATTTATGGACTGAAACAGGCGTCTCGATCTTGGAACATACGGTTTGATACTACGATCAAGTCATATGGCTTTGACCAAAACGTTGATGAACCTTGTTCTACAAAAAGATCATCAACGCTTCAGTAGTCTTCTTAGTGTTGTACGTAGACGATATCCTACTCATTGGGAATGATGTAGGTCTACTGATTTCAGTTAAGAACTGGCTAGCGACCCAATTCCAAATCAAAGATTTGGGAGAGGCTCAGTTTGTTCTAGGTATACAGATCTTTCGGAATCAAGAACAAAGTGCTAGCACTGTCTCAAGCATCGTAATTGACAAAAATTTTTGCTCAAGTACTCAATTCAGGACTCCAAGAGTGGCCTACTACCATTTCAAGCATGGAGTTACTTTGTCTAAGGACGTGTGTCCTAAGACGTCTTCAATGTGGTTGAGGAGATGAGACGGATCAGTTTAACCAGGCCATTTTAATGTTACTGAACCGTTACGAAGGCTTTCACGGCTACAGTGTTATAGGGTCACCTACGGAGCATGGGTCTACCAGGATCGCCCACGGCTAGACTAAGGCAAGTGGGAGATTTTCTTGTACTGGGCTTTTATGCCTAGTTTATTGTATGCACCCCATCTCGCTTTAGGACAAGTGGGAGATTGTTGGGGTTAATGCCCTAAAGTCTCGTGTCCTGTAGTTTGTAAACAGATTGTACGAGCACTTGTGTTGTATAATATATGATATTTACTTCACATCTTGTATTTTGCTCAATTGCTTGTTTTATTTACTTTAACACAAACCAATAAACATAAAATCCGTGGTTATCTGTATGTGACTCAAGCATGTATGTGGTGACATACAAGTGGATCATGTCTTGAATGATAACCAGAATGGTCTGTAGTATATAGATATAGGAGGGAAACCTTATCCTGGTAACGCTATGGATGCTGCCTGCTTTATGGAATGGTCACAAGTGTTTTAACTTGTCACAGATAGTCTGATCCTGATCATTTGTGTTGGGGACATGCGAGCGGGGGCGTCCTATACAAAGAGTTTGTATAAGACCTTACCACGAAGTGTTAACGTCTCGTTATATAACACCGTTCATGACAGAGACTTTACTTCACTAGGATGACCATAGGTAACATGACCTCAATCCTGAGTGAGTTGAGAACTCCTGCCATTGAGGGCGGTCCTTTGATTTGTATGGGTGCAAGTGGCCAAGTCGTCGATTCAAACCTACCATTTTGAGGATTTGTCTGATTTGGGAGCTGGGAACTCAACTACACAAGATGAAATTCACTCCTTCCCTGAGGCAGGGGTAAATATGTAGATAGCTCCCTTAAGGGCTGATTCCAAGGCTTGAACGATGTGGCGCCACACACCTTCTCTTGGCTCGAGAGGTGTTCACACATAGTTGGACTATGTTGTATTGTTCGTTAGAGGAATCAGTGGTACTTAAGAAGTGAGATGTAACTACAGGGGAAAAATGGTAATTTGGCTCAGCTGTACTTACGAGCATCTATGAAGGGTCATCGTACTTATGATTGGTTATATTCACACAAAAATATATTTGTGGTAAAAAGAGTTCAACTGTTGGTCTTTAGTGGAATGTCTGACAGTTAACAGATGGTGGATCTCATGGTTAAAGAGTTTAGTCAGCTATTCACAAACCGTTGGAGTTTCAAGCCACAAGTCCATTAGGTCCCCTAGGTAGCCTCGATAAAGTCTAGAACCAATGTTTGGGTTAATTTAAAATGTTCAAATTGACAAGAGGAAGTTTGATTATATATGATATAATTGGACT
>NC_052360.1:71677865-71737924 GCF_009727055.1 Benincasa hispida | reverse complement strand
AATCGATCGTTCAGTAAAATCTACACGATCATGTAGTTTCTCCTAAACGATCAGCATCTTGCTATACGATAGCGTCTTTTTCCCTCCTTCTTGCTTATCGCCTACACGATCCGTGCTCCCTCCTTCCTCTACCAAATTCACCAAAGACCACGCATAGGTTTCTCACTCCGGGAATACCCGGGGCTCTTTTTTGGTGGTGTAGTCCCCTCTACGTTCGTGTTTTTGCAGTTGTTCTTGCTGCTGCAGTCGACGCATCTGCTGGGTGTTGGACGATCGGGTGGAGGTTTCCGCTGCGTTGAGTTCCGAAGTTTGAAGTCTGTCTTCAACTGGTATGGAAACTCTCTCCCTCGTTTATTTTTGTTCAAAGCATGCCTTTAATTGACTATTCGTTTGCATAACTATGCGTTTGAATGTATATTGTGTATTTCGGTCACGGTGAGATCGGAGCGATCCGAACGTGCTCATAGAACTCTTCGGTAAGAGATCCTTCAGTGACCATCACGAAGATCGCTTCGGAGCACAATGTTGCTGACCCGTTTACAAAGGCTCTCACGGCTACAGTGTTTGAGGGCCACCTTCAGAGCATGAGTCTACAGGACCGCCCGCGGCTGGACCAGGGCAAGTGGGAGATTTTCCTATACTGGGCTTTTATGCCCTAGTTTATTGTTTTATACTTGTTTATGTACACCCCACTTTGCTTTAGGACAAGTGGGAGATTGTTGGGGTTGATGCCCTAAAGTCTTGTGTCCTGTAGTTTGTAAATAGTTTGTACGAACGCTTGATGTATAATATATGATATTTACTTTACTTCTTGATTTTACTCATCTGAATTTTTTATTTACTTTACCACAAACCAATAAACTAAAATCCCTAGTTTTCGTTATGTAACTTAAGCATGTATGTGGTGACATACAAGTGGATCATGTCTTAAGTGATAACCAAAATGGTCTGTAGTATATGGATATAGGAGGGAAACCTTATCCTGGTAACATTACGGATGCGGCCCGCTTTGTGAAATAGTTACAAGTGTTGTGACTTGTCACAGATGGTTTGATCCTGATCATTCGTGTAGGGGACATGCGAGCGGGGGCGCCCTATACAAAGAGTTTATATAAGACCTGACCACGAAATGTTAACGTCTCGTTATATAACACCATTCATGACAGAGACTTCACTTCACTAGGATGACCATAGGTAACATGACCTCAATCCTGAGTGAGTTGGGAGCTCCTGCCATTGAGGGCGATCCTTTTATTTCATGGGTGCGAGTGGCCAGGCCACCGACTCAAACCTACCACTTTGGGGATTCGTCTGATTTGGGAGCTGGGAATTCAGCTACATAAGATGGAATTCACTCCTTCCCCGAAGCAGGGGTAAGTAGATAGATAGCTCCCTTAAGGGTTGATTCTAGGGCTTGAACGATGGGGCGCCACATACCTTCTCATGGCCCGAGAGGTGTTCACACATAGTTGGACTATGTTGTATTGTTCATTAGAGGGATCAGTGGTACTTAAGGAGTGAGATATAACTACAAGGGCAAAACGGAAAATTGGCCCAGTTGTACTTACAAGTATCTGTGAAGAGTTATCGTACTCATGATTGGTTATATCCAATGGACACAGAAATATATCTGTGATAAGAAGAGTTCAGCTATCGGTCTTTAGTGGAATGTCTAACAGTTAACGGATGGTGGATCTCGTGGCTAAAGAGTTTAGTCAGTTATTCATGTACCGTTAGAGCTTCGAGCCATATGTCCATAAAGTCCCCTTGGTGGCTTGGATACAAGTTATCAGTTTTTAGGTCAGTTTGAAATGTTCAAATTGACAAGAGGGATTTCGATTATATATGATATAATTGAATTGGTTAATTATATATGATATGATTGACTAGATGTATGAGATACATTATTTTGGAAAAAATTTGATATAAATATGATTTATATCAAGCAGAGGAGAGAACACTTAGTTGATATATGATATCAAACTATAGGTTAAGAATATAATATGATTATATTCCTTATTTTATTAATTGGGCGGTTATGAGATAATTGGCCGAAGTTTTCTCCGAATTCGTGCGAAAGTGGGAAGTTGAATTCAGTTCTAGTAACTAAAGAATAAAATAAAAATTGTTTTCATTTTGCAAAAGGCACGAAAAATCGCTCACAGTGTGAAAGCCTTGTATTGCTTAGTGTTGAGTGCCTATACGATAGTGCCTGTCTAACTAAACGATTGCACACCCGCGTGTCCTAAACAATCGGCCGCGATTTCTTAAATGATCGTTTACCTTTACTAAACGATCGCTTAGCACGCCGAGCGTAACTAAAGGATCACTTACCTTTTGATAGATGATCGCTTAACATTTACTACACGATCATGTACCCTGACCTAAACGACCAAGCACCCGACTATACGATAGTCTTCCCTATCTTCCACTTGCTTGTTCGTAGTACACGATTGCTTTTCCTCCTCCCCTCTACCAATTCCATCAAAGTCCACCCTTTGGATTCTCACTCCGAGAATACTGAGGGCTTCGAGTGGTGGTGTCATCCCCGTTCACTTGTTGTTCGTGCGCGCTATTCGTGTAGACGACCATGGTGGTGCTAGGCGATTGTTTGCTAGACGAGAAGGAACGTGAGGAGTTAGTTCACGGTGAGACCGAGTTCTTGTGAAGAAAGTCTTCAACTGGTACGTTCTCTCGGTCTTTTGGTTTTATCTTTTATAGCATGCCAATAATTAGTTTTTTTAATGCATATCTGTATGTTAGAATGTATGTGTGGAAATTCTGTCACATTGAAATCGAAAAGATCCGCTTCCGCTCATAGGTACCCTTGTGTAAGAGTTCCTTCATAATAAACAAAATGTTGATGAACCGGGAAAAATTTCCTTAAATCCTCAAAACTAAAGCTAACTATTACAAATACAAAGAGTCTTTGGTTCAAATAGATGAACCAGGTCTTGTGGGTGAAGCAACGCATCTCCACTGATCGTGCACCAAACACCTCACGATTGTCTACATGAAAGAATAAACGTTTTACTCAATCGTTTACCAACGCTCCCAAAGCTAAACGATCGTTTAGCAACGATTATGTACCTTTTACTATGTGATAAAGCACGAGGTACGCGATCGTGCAGCGCGCTCCACAATGCAAGCCTTATACAATCGTCTAAACGAAAACGATGAGATGAAGCACTATCGTCTAAACGATCACTGAGCAAGCGCCTTTGTATCATATACCGTGTGATCGTGTAGTCAGTGACTATGCGATGAGCATGCTAATTACACGATCGTTTAACGCATGCCTTTTTCTAAACGATGAGTATGATATGCTCCCACTACTATCATCTACCTTCAGCATCTCTACGATCGGGCAACTAACGTTACGCAATAGAGTAGCTAAACGATCATTTAGCCATTTAGTAAATACTACACGATCGTATAGAAAAATCTACACGATCATTTAGTTAAATCCCAACGATCGTTTACCTGAGGCTACACGACACGACCAACCTTTGGTCTTCTTCTTCGCTGAGAACCGCATCTCCATGCTTCGAAACTTCATCACGAATGACTCGACTAATTCAAACACTTTGAATTAAAGACTCGATAGCATGTTAATTATGCCCAAAAAAACATAGGGGCCCATACAAATTAACACTTTGTAATTTAAAGAAAACTTGAAACGGAGGCAATTAAACTCGTAAACATCCATCAACACCATCCACAAACGCATTTAACAATTAAACGCAATACAGAAACCCCACCACGACTGTAAAATAAGTTCAAAACAGAAGTGAAATTTGGAATATCAGAACAACCTGGCCCTGATACCAATTGAAGGAAATCGGACATGAGGATTTTCATGAGCAGTGGAATGATCGTTCCAAACATAAATTGTATTTGAACAACAACAATTACAGTCAAGAAACAGAAACATACAGGCTATGCACAAATGAAATTACCACATGCTTTTCTACAGATCAAGGGAAAGAATTAACATACCTTTGAAGACTCATCTTCAACACCCTTGATCACGAAGGCTCGAACAGACTCCAAGACTTCAACACACAAATTCTCATCCACCACGACCGCAACACAGCACGATCAACAAAGAACTCGAACACCGCGATCTCCAAGATCACGAACACAGCGAACGGCCTCCACAGAATCTTGACCATGTCGAGTTGAGTATGACACCATCACAATGGCTACCTTGGTATTCTCGGTGTGAGAATCCAAAAGTGTGGGCTCTGTGTGGACTTGGTTAGAGGACGAGACCAGAGAAAGAACAATTGTGTAAAGGATTTAGCAAGTGGAAGATGTCAAAGTCTATCGTATAGACAACACCTAATCGTTTAACAAACGCTATATGATCGTTTAGCAGAAGCTGCACGATCGTTTAATTAATCGGCCAGCTGAGTGTTCTATCGTATAGAAACACTACACGATCGTTTAATCTCTCCAAGTTGTCATTTAGTAAATCTAATTCACTTGACAGCCACCATGAGTAATTTTTCAATAATAGAAACTCTCAATATAACAACTACCAAATTTAGGAAAACATTTTTCTTTTTATCTCACGGTTATCATGAAATCACCAATAACCTCCCACTCAATTAGTTATTAGAGAAAAAAAGATAATTATCCAATAATTAATATTATATATTATTATTATTATTATATATATATATATATGTATGATAACCAACTTACCATACTATATTTATAACCTATAGTTTTAATATTTTATCTCATGAAACATATTAAACCATAGCTCTTTTATATTCCATTGGCACATAATGTAAATCTCATTTACATTAATCCTCCACTTGATTTATCCCATACATCATACCGATCATATCATATATAATCGAATTACCTCTTGTCAATTGAACATTTCAAATCAACACCAAGAACTGATCCTCAATTGAATCCATTGAGCTACCAAGGGGACCTTATGGACTTGTAGCTCGAAGTTCTAACAGTACGTGAACTCTTTAGTCACGGGATCCACCATCCGTTAACTTCCAGGCAACTCCATTTAAGATCGACAGCTTAACTCTTTTACTACATATTATATTATGTGTCCATCTTAACCAATCAATAGTGCGATAACCTTTTCATAGATCGCTCGTAAGTACAGTTTGGCCAATAACTGTTATGCCCCCTATAGTTATCTAACTTCTTAAGTACCACTGATCCCTCTAATGAACATCAGTCATAGTTCTACTATGACTGAGTCCTCTCTTCCAAAGAGAAGTTTGGCCACTATGTTCAAGCCCAGAATCAACCCTTAGGGAGCAATCTATCTACTTATCCCTGTTTTGGGGAAGGAGTGAATTCCATCTTGTGTAACTGAGTTCCCAGCTCCCAAATCAGAAAATCCCCAAAAAGGTAGGCATGTTGAGTTGAAAAATCTGGCCACTCTCACCCACACTAACCAAAGGACCGCCCTTCAAAGGCAGGAGTTCCCAAAACACTCAGGATTGAGGTCATGTCACCTATGGTCGTTTAGGTGAGATGTAAGTCTCCAATATCAACGGCATTATATATAGAGACGAATCATCTCGTGGTCCAGTCTTATACAAACTTTTTGTAAAGGACATCTCCGCTCGCATGTTTCCACATGAATGGTCAGGATCTACCATCTGTAGTAGTTTACAATACTTGCAAACATCTACAAAGCAGGTCGTATCCGTAGTATCACGAGGATCAGGTATCTTATTTTAATCCTTATACTACAGACCTATTTAAGTTATCACTTAAGGCATGATTCACTTGTATATCTCATATACATACTTAAGTTTACATACGATAATCATGGAGCTTTGTTTATTGGAAATGAGTAAATGGCAGAATGAAATAACTCTTATTTTATTCTTAACAATGTATATAATTACAAACTACGAGACTCCGGGAGAATTAAGACACTAATCCCAACATGATTGAACTCCAAAGAGTGTGTGGATAGCATCCAGAGGCCCTTGGCATTTTCGAATCCCATTAACTGCACAGAAACTTCTGGTGCCATTGAGTTATATAACCATCCTAACAGTAGTTGATCAGCTATGACCCCGACCTCATAAAGAGGATTCAATAGTTGCTCACCTGTGGAGCTCGATGCGCCTCCGAAGAGGTCAGAAGTGACTGTCCCTACCTCATGTATTGACAAACCTTCAATAGGGGGGAGATAAACATGGAAAGGCAGATTTTTTGTCCTGAGAGATGTCCTTCTAGCCGATAGCCTCGAAGAATCGGAAGGGCTAAAGTCTTCCATAGCATGAAATTACCTTGTTCCAACTTGGTACTGGTAATCTGATTGAGAAGCTGGTTTAATTGAGGAGTGCTAAACTTCGTGGTCTCAGATGTTGCTGTCGAGGTTTCGGAAGACTAGGCGTTAGCCATTGTAGCTCTGATGCCAAGTTAAAACAGAGAGAAAATGTTGGAAATCCTTCTTCTTCTTTTATATATTTCTTTGTACAATATACAGAGGCACGGTACAATGGTTTAAATACACACATTCCCTTTAGGGTTTAGACAATCAGAGGAATAACAAAAGAATGATGGCCTCTAACTAACAATGGACAGATGTCACTATTTTATATGTTGATACAAATAATTAAACGATAGAAAATTAACAGCCTACTTTTCCTTTTTCTTGTATATCCACTCTGGCTTTGCTTTCTGGTTTGGCAAGGTTAGTCTGAGGTGGCAAGGTCTTGCTCCTTGACTGATCCTGGCTCCTTCTCTAACAGATTGGAGGGTACATGAATAAATCAAGACCACTTAAATTATAGATATATGATGATATGAAAGTACATATGGTAAAGAAAGATTTAAAAGAGTTGGTAATTTCTTTCTTAAATGATACTTACAACCTATATATGCTTCAAGAAGGTGTATCTTTCTTCTTTGTAACTCAATCGATAAGAACTCCAAGGTAATGCTTGGCTTGACACAATCTATATGAGGGATCAAGCCTACTAAAATTACTTGTGTTGAGATTTATAAAAAACAATCAAGTGTGTTTGGCTTAAAGTATTACATTTAAACTGAGTATTCAAAGATATTAATTGATCTTTAAAAATGATATCAAACATTTTATGTTCTCACAAACTTTTATCCTTTGGCATAAATGAGAATATTATTTTTAGCAATAAATTAAAATTAATGCGTGCTTACCAACGTGAGCATAATTTAAATGACATAAAAACACACATTCTTGATCAGGAAATCAAAGATTTCAACCCACTCACCCCAAATTGTTGTACTAAAACAGAAGTTTTAAACCTAAATTAATACAATATCTCAATTACGGTACACTAATATTTTGTTTACATGTCAATATTTCTATCGATATTTTCACATATTTAACATCGATAAAATAAATAAACCGACATTTTCAGTAAAAAGAAACATGAGACAAACAAAATAAACAACTTAATTTCAATAATGTGAATATAATATAAACAATAAATATTTTAACTTGTTTAAAAAGTGCAAATTGTTTCCTTATTCATCTAGATATTTCTTTTTAAAAAGATTACAATTTTTTTCATAAATTTCTATTAAAATCGATTTATCATCAAATTTTTCATAAATTTGAGAACCTCAACATTTTCGTGAGTAACAACATTTTAAACTTTGATCTTAGCCAATGTGACATAAAAGCCACGATGTTCTGTCATGAAAAAGATGGGATGAAAAATGGCAAAAATGAAGATAAAATACAATAACACATATAGGGTTTCATCCATAACATTCTTACAGGAATAAACCGAGTCCAGGAGAACAATTCACTATAATACATTTTATTATGATTATTTTTATTATTATTATTATTATTATTATTATTTTGAGAAAATGCTATGATGCAAAATTTAATACAAAGTTTGTAATTATTATTTTGTATAATACCAATCCTTATGCATCTAGATTCTTGACTCCTTTGCTGACACTACAAACTTCAATTTTTTTTTCTTTTATTACAAAGCACTCTGCTGTTCTCAAGCTGGGCCATAAAAAGTATTCAAGTTCATCATGTTTAAAGATTAACTTATGATGTTTGAAATTTTAAAGTGAACGTAGTTCTACATGGTAATTTAGTATGTGCCTACCATTTTAAGATATGTCTCAAAATTAATATAATTGAACCATGCCCAGATTAATTATATTGAAAACTTAGTTATTAAATGTAATAATAATGAAAGTGGCGTAAGTGCTGAAAACTTAGTGTTATTTTAATGAAGTCTTTCAATGTGAAATAAAATTTATAAGCTTAGGTTAGTATACGCCATTTCTCCATGATTGGTGAATGTCTATTTTAGAAGGTATTTTGCCAAGAAAGCTGTTTCCTTGCTTCTTTTTTTTTTTTCATTTGGAATAAAATCAATATATACAATCTAATGATGGACTAAAATCAAATACATCATAAAAAAATCTTAAATGGAAAATAATTACAAAACATATATGAAAATATATCTACAAATCATATATAGAAATATATTTTTCCAATGAATCAATTGTCCTTTGTTCAAGCAAATTGTTTAAAATGTGAACGATAAAATCTCTAAAGTCAAGAGTGCGATCACATCATTACAAATAAGTGACTAATTGATGATCCTTTTATATTTGTTTTTAGATAAAAATGTGCAACTAAAATTATATAGACTTAATGTCTCCGTTTATTAAATAAAATTATAAATTATTTACAATGGTGAAACAATAAACTTAGTTTTACTTTCTATCCAAAGTTATGGGTTCGAATCTGCTCTTCCTTTCTAGACTTTGACCGTTCTCCTCCATATTAACTATATAAATTTCAAACTATTTATTTGACTATTGAGTAACATTGACACATTTCCACCAATTAACATTAGATCGTTTTTGCGTTTTCACTCGACGGGAAGTTCGCACACAAAAATTGGATTTCGGGCTACTCCATGGGGCCCGATAGCCATTTGGGACACCAAATGAGCTCTGTTCGCAAAACCGTCTAACGCACGACTTTTTTTCATCGTTCTTAACCCCTGGATTCGTTATATATTAGTCTAGGACTTTATATTATAATGGTTTGGCATGAATTATGTGGAAGAATAGACTTTACAACCCTTAAAGATAAGATGGGTTTAATGTCTTTAGCAGTTTTAAGCCTTCGTATTCACACCCCACAATTTACTTTCATGGCATATTCCTTGTAATAAAACAAGAAAACTCGGCACCAATTATAAACAAAGGTTGAAATAGGGTCATCATTGAGTTTGTTGGGTGTAGATATATAATAACCAAAAAAAAACTTTCAAAACTCCCCCCTTTCATTGTCCACAGAAAATTGTGGTATCTGCTAAGCATAAGCTCCATTCTGATTACTTCAAAATGGAAGGAAAAACCCAAAAATGATTCAAACCCCCAGATTAAAACTGGGTAACCAAGGATTAGAGGTAAGCTTGATCACTTTCTAAGAAATGGGAAGAACTTGGAGGGGGGGAAAAACATGGTTTGATATATAGTGAAAAACTTTAACTTTGCAGGTTTCAAGGTTGGGTTTTGGTGTGCAGGACTTTCAGGATCCTCTCAGCACTCCCTTATCTCATAAGGAAGGATGTCAAATAATCAAACAAGCTTTCGTCAGAGGCATAGCTTTTTTTTTATTATTCTTCTGATCTTTATGGAGATGATCATGACAATGAAATAATGATTGGAAAGGTGGGTGTACTATTTTGAATTATTAATTAACAACAAAGACTTGAAAAGTTATGGAGTTTAAGTTCAATGCCTTACTAATTGACTGAAGTTAATGTTGTTTAAATTTGCAGGCCTTGAAACAGAGCTCCCTCGAGAGAAGATTCAGTTAGCTACAAAGTTTGGGATTGTACCATTAGGAGGCTTTGAATTTGCAGTTAATGGGAAACCTGAATATGTTAGGAACTGCTGTGAAGCGAGTCTTGAGCGCCTTCAAGTTGATTATATCGACCTCTACTATCAGCATCATATCGATATATCTGTGCCAATCGAAGAAACTGTAAGTCATCTTTCAGAAAGGGAGTCAAAAAGTATCATAAAGTCACAAAACTTGACATTTTTAGGCAACAAAGTGAATTACTCCCCTCTTTCCTTTTTTGTTTTGCTCCTGCCACCCTAAGCGTTCCGTTCTTCCATTGATGACTATATCGAGTTTTTTTTTTTAAATCTTTGATGAGTTGATGTGAAGATGCGGGAGCTAAAGAAGCTGGTGGAAGAGGGGAAGATAAAGTGCATTGGTTTGTCTGAAGCAAGTGCAAGATTAGGAGAGCTCATGCAGTTCATCCAATCACTGTCATTCAAATGGAGTATTCGTTGTGGAGTCGTGACATCGAAGATGATATAATTCCACTTTGTAGGTAAGAGGACTAAGAAAGCAAATAGATAATAGATCTTTAAACATTCAATTTCATGTTTAGTAAGTCCCTAATAACAAATCTTGAAAGTGTAAAGTGTTCAAAACCAAACTTCTAACAAATCAACCTACAAAGTAATATCTTGAAAGACTTTCTAAGTATATGAAGACATGGTGTTTTGTAGGAAGCTGGGAATTGGGATAGTGGCTTACAGTCCTCTGGGTCGAGGGTTCTTTGGGGGAAAGGCAATTGCAGAGAGTTTACCAAGTGAGAGCTCATTGGTAGGTTTGTAAAAGAATTGTACCGAGCAAGTTCTGCCATGGAATCTCTATTATTCTATTGAATAACAAACTGATGGGATGCGTTTTACAGGCTTATCGGTTGGCTTTAGCCTGGCTGCTCCATCAGGGTATTGATATTGTTCCCATCCCAGGTATGTGTTTATGTCCTTCCTCTTGATCTTGTCCTGGATAAAAACAATACAGATCTGTTGCCCTTGTGATGCAGCGGGAAAAGGTATTAGGCCAAGTCTATGGCCAAACAAGGGGAGTCCAATCCTTAAGATGAGAGAACTCTCTCTAAGAACAATATTGTATATTGAAATGATAATCAAAACCTTCCTATTGCAACTCTAAAGTAGCTAGTTATAGTCTTAAAAAAAATAAGTCAATTAACTAATTAATTCTAAGATACTAATTAAATACTAGTTAATCTATATAAACAACTAAACTAGTATTAACTATATATACAAATAATCTAATTTATTCTCCTCACCACTTTGTAAGCAAGAAAATAACTCATGGGTGAAGAATAATATATTTTGATGAAAGAAAAATTGGTATAATGATCATGGTAGCAGCCAAAATACTATATAAAGAAGGCTATGATCCATAAGCTACCAACATTAATCACCAAATGTAGTTGGGATAGAGATCCATAAGCTACCAACATAAATCACCAAATGCGGTTGGGACAGAGAATCAAGTGATACATTGATATGGGTATATTTGATTGGAGACAGCATTCAAATACAGAAACTTTTCATCTTAAAATCTTGAATGGTAATATATCAGACTGGAGAAAGACTATAATTAACATAATCCATTTGAGTGAGATTTCAAGGTTTAATAGTAATAAAGTCAAACTGATACAATGTGATTTCTCCTCCATAGTTTATGTATTGAGGCTCATGAATCAAACTGACCTCCAAATAGGTGAGAATATTGAATTTACTCCAACCCACAATGGCCTCTGGTATTTTGGTTCTGTAAATGAAGCATTCCAACTCTTTGCTTTTCGTTTCTCCTGCAACAGGAACAACCAAACTTGGGAACCTTGACAGCAACATTGAATCCTTGGATGTGAAGCTAACAGAGGAAGATTTCAAAGAACTTGGTGATGCTGTGCCAGTTGATGAAGTTAGAGGCCAACGAGAATATGATGTTCTTACCAAATATATGTGGAAGTTTACAGATACCCCATTAAGGACCTGAAAGCCAATGTGAGACTTCTCACCATTTTGAAACTTTTCGCCCTTAGTGGAAACTAACGTCATGATCCATGAAAAGCCTGAAAGGTCCATTTTTGTTTGAAAAGATGATGGTGAAAGTTGCTAACTTGCTACAGATGTCAGTGTACCTCAGTTGAGAATCCAAGAATACACATTTTGCAATCCAAGTTATTTGTCATGGTTGTAATATGGAGTTTTTCAAAATCATATTGAATAAAACTTTGTTCTTTGAAGAGTGCTCTCACAACTTTAGAGATGACTTGCCTTGTTTGGCCATGGCCTAAGGCTAATACCAATCAGCTGCATCATTAATGGTCCATTGTCCATTGAGAAATGGTTGTGATTTGGGATTAATATAGACCACCAATGTCCCAATTGTCCCTCATTCATAGGGGAAAATGTAACTGAAGTTCCACAGATGGATAGGTTATTCAAGATGAGACATAATGCAACCAAGGTTGTACAAGTAAATGACTATCTAAAGATGGGTTTAATTATCTCTATTTGAAGAAAAACATAAGTAGCCTTGTCCTCAATATGGCTGAAGATGGGGGAAATTACTTAATTATTAATCAAATAGAATATTAATTAAACAAATATTTAAGAGTTAACCAAGGTAAATTAACCTTACAGGTTGGATTGGAGTGGTTGGGATTCATACATAAATTTTGCAACAAGGACGGGAGAAAAGACTGATAAACCTTTAAAATAAGGCCCTATGTGTTCTCGATTGTTAAGATATTGCATTTACCCACAACCGCAAAATCTTTTAATGTAAGATTCCTTACAATTAAAGCAAAAAAAACTCAGCCCTGCGAATAAACAAAAAAAAATGTTGGAAAGGAGGTCCGTCGAAGGCAATCAGTGGGGACAAGTAAAAGGATCATCATTCAGTGTTTAAGAATAGAGAACTCAACAGCCTCAAAATTCCTCTTTAATTTTCTAGGGTTTCAAATCTGCAAATTGAGCTTTTGGATCAGAGTAAAATGGAGGAAAAGCCTCAAAATATGAGCCAAATCCCGAGAGTGAAGCTGGGTAGCCAAGGACTGGAGGTAAGCTTAATCACATTTGAGAAATAGGAACTAGGAAAAACAAACAATAAAAGTTGGGAGAATCCAAATTTTTTGGTTTGATTGGGATTTACAAGCAGAAGTTCGATCTTGATTTGATGAGATTTGAATGTTATTCTTGTGATATCGTTGTGCAGGTTTCAAGGTTGGGTTTCGGATGTGCAGGACTCTCAGGACTTTACAATGCTCCCCTAACTCATGAAGATGGATGCCGCATGATTAAACAAGTTTTCACTAGAGGCATAACCTTTTTCGATACTTCCGATCTTTATGGAGCCGATCACGACAATGAAATCATGGTTGGAAAGGTGTGTTTTCTGATAACAGAAACTTTGAAAAGTTGTGGAGTTTGAAACCTTTCCAATTAGCTGAGATGTTCATATGCCAGGCTCTGAAACAGCTTCCTCGAGAAAAGATCCAGTTAGCTACAAAATTTGGCATTGTGCCATTAGGAAGCTTTCAATTTGCAGTAAACGGGACACCTGAATATGTAAGGAAGTGTTGTGAAGCGAGTCTCAAGCGGCTTCAAGTTGATCACATTGACCTCTATTATCAGCATCGCGTCGACCTATCTGTGCCAATTGAGGAAACTGTAAGCCCTTTCTTCCATTGAGGACTATATTGAGCTTTCTTTTTTCCACCGTTTGGAAAAAACAATCACCTTAAATTTTGATGAATGGCTGTGAAGATGGGAGAGCTGAAGAAGCTGGTGGAGGAGGGGAAGATAAAGTACATTGGTCTGTCTGAAGCGAGTGTAGACATGATCCGGAGAGCCCATGCAGTTCATCCAATCACTGCCTTACAGATGGAGTATTCCCTGTGGAGCCGTGAAACTGAAGATGAGATAATCCCACTTTGCAGGTGAGGAAAGGCAACTAGATAATACAAAGTTATATCTTGACAGACTCAGTGGATGAAGGGATAGTGTTTTGTAGAGAGCTTGGAATTGGGGTGGTGGCTTACAGTCCTTTAGGTCGAGGTTTCTTTGGTGGAAAGGCGGTTGTAGAGTGCTTGCCCAGTGAGAGCTTGCTGGTAAGTTTGTAAGAGGAAAATTCAGAGCAAGTCAATCTTCTTATCATAACTCGTGGAAATGTTGTGTTGGCAGGTTAAACACCCAAGGTTCAGCAAGGAGAATTTAGAAGTTAATGAAACTATGTACAAACGGCTTGTTGATCTGGCTGCCAAGCATTCCTGCACGACTGCTCAGTTGGCTTTAGCATGGCTGCTCCATCAGGGTATTGATATAGTTCCCATCCCGGGTATGCTAAATATCTTCCTCTTCCTGTCCAAAATGGAGTTGTAAGAATGTTAATTGTTGAAGAATGCCATAGAAAAGAGAGAGAAACTTTCATCATAACATCTTGAATGATAACATTTTCAAGATGAAAATAAGATTAAAGTTAATCTAATGGTGCATAGTAGGCATAGAATAGCAAAATAGAAGATCTAGAAATCAAATATTTGCAATGTCATTGTCTCTCCATGGTGACTTACAGTCTATACATCAAGTGATCTAGTAAGTAAAATTAATATAATATAGGATGTTGAGAAAAGATTGAATTGTGTCCGATAGTTTGGTTCTGCAAATGAAGGGTATGGTTTGTTGTGTTGACAGTTCAAACCCATTGTTTCGTTTCCCATTCTGCAACAGGGACAACAAAAGTTGGAAACCTTGACAGCAACATTGGGTCACTAGGTGTGAAGCTAACAGAGGAGGATTTGAAAGAAATTAGTGATGCTGTGCCAATTGATGAAGTTAGAGGTGAGCGAGAATATGATGCTTTCTCCAGATATATGTGGAACTATGCAGATTCCTCATCAAAAGGCTGAAAGCTACGTTAGACCTCTCGTTCTTTGAAACTTGTTACAACTGCAGACATGAGTAAACATTTCATTTCCCAGCTCTGTCATACAACCGGACATTTTATGAAATTCTCTCTTCAAATTGTCTTCTAGAAAAGAAGATTTCAATCAAACCACCATAAAATCATATAAGTGGCCTTATCACTAAATCTCATACAAAAACTACAATATATTTTTTTTTAAATGCAAATAAAAGAGTTAGATAGTTAAATACGTCAGAAACCACAACTTCAAAGGGTTTATTCATAATATTTCCACGAGCTCCCATGAACTCAGTAGGAATGAGAAACTGGTACCAACTAAGGCCTTATTTGATACCATTTGGTTTTTAGTTCTTGAAAATTGATCTTATAAATATTACTTCCCCAATTGATTTCTTTGTTTTGTTATCTACTTTCTAGGAGTGTTTTAAAAACCAAGCCAAATTTTGAAAACTAAAAAAGATAGTTTGTAAAAACTTGTTTTTGTTTTTAAAATTTAACTAAGAATTCAAATGTTTAGTAAGGTTAGATGAAAACCACGGCAAAGATGTTGTAAGAAAATAAACACAAATTTCAGAAACTAAAACTCAAAAATCAAATAGTAATCAAACAATGCCTAAGTTATTTGAACCTAAACTACACAAATATTTGTTATGGAAAGCGATTCAGATAACTTTGTAACTACATTCGGCCCCCATTTCAGAGGTTCATTTATCATTTCCATATTTTGTTTGGAACATGCAAGTAGGACTCGGGAGGTGGGTCACATATTCATCATCTTAACACTAAAAACTATAATTCACGCCCCCCACGGCCCCGCTGCCATAAAATCTAACTGCAGCAACAGAAAGCTGCTGGCTGACAAAATTATACCTGAAAATGGAATCAAACTCAGCTTTAATCGAGGTCATAACATTTAAGGGGTACCATGTGGCCTTAAACATGTTATCCCATGTGTTACAAATTTATACATGATTAGTGTCTTAATAGCCACATCCTACTTGTCAATTCTTCTTTAAATAGTGTTCATTTATGCATTTTGTAGTATGGTGAAGATTGGTGAGAAGTCAAACTTTTGGAGAAAAATTTGGTGAAAATTTCATGATTTCATGATTTTCTTATTTTCTTTATTTCTTTATTTTATTTAAGTTATTTATTTTATTTATTTTATTTATTGTATATCTATATACATTTATATTCTTTTATATTCTTTTGTTATTTTTTTATATTATGTATACGTGTTGTGAAATTGGGGAGCACAACAGAATATTGATATAAAGATATTATATAATATAAATAAATAACAAAATAATATAAAATAATATAGATATATATAGATATAAAATAAATAACTTAAAGAAAATAAAGAAAATAAGAAAATCATGAAATTTTCACTAAATTTTTCTCCAAAAATTTTGGATTTCTCACCAATCTTCACCATACTATAAAATACATAAATGACCACTATTTATAGGAGAATTGGCAAGTAAGATGTGGTTATTAGGACACTAACCATGTATAAATTTGTGATACATGGAGTAACATGTTTAAGGACACATGGTTCTTTTTGGGATGGGCATATATGACCAAGTAAAGTTTGTAAGGCAGGCATATCGGATTCGGAACCAGTATAAGCGTAATATATGGCAATACAAGTGCACCAAGAAATTAATTAATAGCACATTTTAGAACATTTATCAGAAGCCTGGCAAGAATGGATAGAAAGACCATGTAATTAACATCAATGTTACAAATTCAGAAGATGCTTACAAGAGAGTTGGCTCGTGGATATAAATTTTCCTATCTTTCCGGTGATAAACGAGCCTCTGATCTCCTCGAGGCACGTAACTTTCTTGTCAGCAAGAAAACCAAAAAGTAGGAAAAACACCATAGGCAGCCCTCAATAGTCAACACTCTAGAGAAGAATATAATTGACATGTCATAAAAAAAACAGTAATCTTAAGAAAATGATTGAACTATTTATCTGACACATGAACTCAATAATTCTTGAAGCATTATGGAACAGGCTTTCGTCTAAAAAGGTACAACGGGCTGGTAGTAGTAATGAACGCAAAAATGAGGTTCTGCAGAACAATAAAAATAAATATAATTTAAGCATAACAAAAAATGAAAATGATTTGTCTTTTAGCATACAAGAATCTTATAGTCGATATTCGATCTTAATTCTGCAAAGAGGAAAATTTCTATCTTTAAAACATAAAATCGAATGGGGCCAGATTTTACCAATGTGGTTCAAGTTACAATTTATTTGAAAAGATCAATTCATAAATATAAAGTTCAGACATTTATTTAAACCAAGTTTCAACAGCAGCTGCCATATTTATACAGTAGTTAATCTTAGCCATACCCAGCAATACACAACCTGAGCTAAACCCCATAGATTTGTATTAAATAACATAGTACAGAAGAATACACAAATCTTTAATGAGCCTTGACTGCCACTCCAGCTTTCTCAGTGAAGGACTTGAGGTACTCTTTCCTTGCTGGGTGCTGCTCTTGTGGTCGGTTAAATGGGGTCCAAATTGGCTCTCCTTTGAACAGCCTCATTAACTGAAAATAATACAATGATATCCATAATACAATGAATTGATAACTAATATCTTAAAATGAAAATCTTCGAAGTTAATGGTATTTAATCCTACCTTGGTATAATTATTGGTGTCCAGAGTAAAACGATGGTAGATGCCGGCCGGCAAGATGATAAGATCGCCGGGCTTAATCCAGATTCGAATCCAACGGTCGCTCTTGTCCCGGACATCGAAGTAGCCACTTCCATCCAAACAGTAACGAATTTCCTCGTCGGCATGAATGTGTTCTGTGTAGAAATCCTTCAATTTCCCTTCGTAATTGGGAAGTTTCTCTGGAGATATATCAAGTAAATCCTACCACATCTCAAGAAAAACAAAACTATCAAAAAAACAGGAATTAACCGAAAAACAGTAACGGAAAAGGCTGATGGATTACTGAATATTCACAGACCACGTAGTTGTATCCCCTGTCGTCTCTTATTTTCTTCAATTTCTCATCGTTTTCATATACCTTAGGGTTCAACTTCCAGTACAAAACGCCTAATTCTGCAAATAATTCATTCAATTCAATTCAATTATAGGGCTAAAAGTCTCTTCAGAAGTTTTGGTGAAGAGGACGGGAGTGCACCTGCCAATTGATTCATGGAGACGAACTCTTTGGGGTTTCGGTGATGAGGAAGCCTCTGGTCTTCATTGCTATCGTCCATAAACCAAGCCTGCACAAAGACTAGTTTCATCCATCGATCTTTTGAGTCAATGTCGATATCTCATAAAAAGCAGTTCGGTTCAGTGAACTCACCTTGATCGCCATTGTTCAACCTACTCTCTGAACTCGTTAACTGAGTTGAATCGTCGAGAATATGCTCCGATTAACCACGGAGCTCCAAATTTAAAGGCAATGGCCGGCGGAAGGAACAGGAACTCTCTCATCGGATGAGTGTTGATGGTTGAATATTGAAGATTCGAGTCAAAAGATTTTTTTTCCTTTTTTTTTTTTTTTACTTAATTCGTTTAATTAATGTCATTTGAGCTGCCACGTGTACGGATGGAGTTCTTTGCATTCTTGTGGCGCGTGGATGACATGGAATTTTCGAAATTTTTACAACCAATAACAAAATTCTGGATTTGGATTTTGTGCCTAATAACGTAATTTAGAAACACAAGTTGAATTGAAAATTAGTTTTGAAACATTTGTCAAAATACTATTTTTGGTCTATATACTTTTGAGTTTGTTCAATTTTAATTTATATATTTTCAAATGTCCAATTTTAATTTATATACTTTCAATCAATTTTAAATTTAGTTCCTCAAAATTAATTGTTATTGAAATTAGTTAAATAAATTATAAAAATCACTTTTAAAGTATGTGGTAATTGCAATTATACCTCAAACTTTTATAAAACTCAAGTGTAAAATTGGACTTTCAAACTAACATGAATATAAGAATTGTAACAATTGTATAAGTTTGATGTTCAATTTTTTTTATTTGGCGGTCTAATTTCTACAACTATTTTTAATTTGATGGTCCATTTTTAATACTTGTAGAAGAGCCCAATTTTTACAATTGAAGTTTTGAGTGTGTAATTGGGACCTTTAATATTAATATTGTTGTTTTCAAAACTTATTAGAGAAATATTGTTGTTTTGAAACTTATTAGAGAAATATTGTTGTTTTGGGAGTTCGAGGCTAGAAGTCGAGAGTTGAGGATTCGACTAATATAGAAGTCGAACGTTGAGAACTCGACAAACAAAGAAAAACTTGGAAACAAGGGTTGTCGAGGGTTGAAGTTTCGACATACATAAGTCGAAACTTCAACCCTCGAGAAGGAAAAGGAAATCTCACTAGTTTTACATAAGTCGAAACTTCAACCCTCGACAAAGAACATAAGTGGGTGAAGCAGATGGTAAGAGAGAGCGAGATTGTGAGATTGAAATCGAGATTGTAGGAAAGAGCGAGATTGCAAGCGAGATTATAGGAGAGAGCGAGATTGTAAGATGGGACAATCTCCAACGTCTATGGAATGTGTGCGTCTCGCTCTCTCCTACAATCTCGCTCTCTCTCACAATCTCGCTCTCTCAATCTCGCTCTCTCTGAACATCTCGCTCTCTCAATCTCGCTCTCAATCTCGCTCTCTCTTACAATTCAAAATTTTGTTATTGTTGTTATTTTTTCATTAATGATTACTAGCTTTTTTTTCTCATTGGTCATGTGTATATATATATATATATATTTCTATGGAAAGTAAATAAATTTATTGTATATTCAATTTTTTTATTATAAAGTTGTACATTATTCTTTTAATTAAGTTGTACATTATTCTTTTAATTAAGTTGTACATTATTCTTCT
The DNA here is from genome assembly GCF_009727055.1 of Benincasa hispida. Classification (NCBI taxonomy): domain Eukaryota; kingdom Viridiplantae; phylum Streptophyta; class Magnoliopsida; order Cucurbitales; family Cucurbitaceae; genus Benincasa; species Benincasa hispida. The sequence continues at coordinate 71,718,231 of NC_052360.1, read as the reverse complement.
AATTAACTTGTACATTATTCTTTTAATTAAGTTGTACATTATTCTTCTAATTAACTTGTACATTTGTACATTATTCTTCTAATTAAGTTGTACATTATTCTTCTAATTGAGAAATAAATATTTTTTTAATTGAGAAATAAATATTTTTTTTTTCAAATCATGGCTTTAAACCCAGGACCTGTTGATCCGGATGTTTTGTACGACCAGTCCATTCATCGATAAATATCTTGCAGGCGTCGAGAGGCAGTTCTCCACCGCACTATCCCACTCCACCCTCGAATACTACCGCTACTGCGCACATCTGGATTCTATGGGGTTGCCATATTAGGATTTATTCGGTTGGACTGGCATCTGATCACAGCCTTGGTCGAGAGATTGAAGCCCGAAACGCATACATTCCATATGTCTGTTGGAGAGTGCACTATCACTCTACAAGATATAGAAGTGTTGTTGGGGTTACCTGTTGACGGTGAGCCGGTCACCGGAGTGATGTATGATGACTGGTTAGAAGTTTGTCAACTGTACCTAGGTGCGACCCCACCTGCCGACAAGATTAAAGGATCGAGGTTAAGTTTAATATGGTTAGGAACACAATTTCATGAGCTCACAAATGGTGGAAGTCTGTTTTCAGATAAATCAAGTCCTTTTGTTCACTTTATGTTCTTGCCACTGTTAGCTAACCTCCATGATGCGGGGCAGTATTCGTGGGGTGGAGTATGCTTGACATGGTTGTATAGACAACTATGCAAAGCAATAAGACCTGAGGTTCGAGAGATAGCTGGGCCTCTCATACTTTTGCAACTATGGGCTTGGGAGCGATTTCCAACAATGGCTCCACAACTACAACATGTTAATGACGCTCAGTTGGTTGGACGAGCCTACGGTTCTCGGTATGTTGTTTTAATTCAATTTAATTTTGGGGGAAACCTAAGGGCGAAAGGTGCCATTAGATCTAGTTAATTTAAATTATAAATTATCAATTTAAAAATTTAGGTGGAGAGTCAAATTTTGTGTGACTAGGATAGCCACACACGTAGTTAGCTAGTATAGATACATGTTTGATCTGCTTCAACCTGAACAGGTACATTACACTAAACCTACTTGATTATTTTATACACATTTTTATTGTATTTGTCTTTAATATTCTATAATATAATATTTTTTGTTTCAGATTATTTGGGAGCCGTACAAAATTATTATGCATACTTTGCCTAATTTTTGTACGAATGGTCAAAACATATGGCAGACGATGAGTCCTCTCATATGTTTTCACATTGGTGAGTGGCATCTTCCTGACAGGGTGATGAGACAATTCAATTTTCAGCAGAATGTCCCATCGCCTTGTAATACCGAACCCGTACTGCATGATATTGACCTTGGTCCGAAAAAGTTGCACATTTGGTAGTGCAATGACACTATCATGCAAGGTTTATTGCAATTGGGGTTTCTCTTGAACAATTTGACATAGATGTCACTCCAGAATATATTCATTGGTATAATAATATCACAAGGCGCTACGTCACTCGTCCGGGAGTAGCTGTGGGTCATCTGGTAAATGAATATTATCTAATTATTTTTAATTTAAATTTATTTTAAATATTGTCTAATTGTTTTATAATTCACAGGAGATCGAACAACTGTAGACTCCGTGAGGTTGCGAATGATCCGAACCAGGTTCTTACTATATGTAGTGACAACTAAAGCTATATGAGGAAATTCATTATATGTATGATATACCTATTGTTCCTCCACCAACTCCTAGATGTAGAGGACCTGTTCGGGAAGAGGATGAGTTTGATGAGGTTGCACATAATGTGGAAGAGTTGCCCCTATGATGCAGACGTAGAGTCAAACTGATTAGTCGATGATGATGATGCCAGCATTTGGTTCTAGAACATATAATGCAAGAGCTGGTCCTTCATCTTTAGTGCATGACATGTCGGGATCGTGGAGAGCATAATAATATTTTATATTCACTGCAGAGGGTACCAAGCAAACATAGAAGAACCCGAGCAACCTCAAGTTCGAAGTCGACGACGACAACAACTCGAAATCGACGACGTCCGCCTTATGGGAATACATGGATTTTTGTAATTATTTTTATATAAATGAGATATTTAATTACAATTTTTTATTTTATGAGATATTATTTTTTTTAATTTATATAATATTATTGAATTGTAATTATTTTGATATAAAGCTTTTAAATGTCACTGACATAAATAATAATATTAGATAGTCTAAATCTAAAAAGTTAGGTAAAAAAAACTTCAATATTCAAATTACATATTTTAGATAATAATTGGGGACATAATTCAAATAAACACTCAAAACCTTCACATGCAAGTCTATAAATAAGACTGTATTATTGATATAAAGATAATTTAATCACAATAATGAGATCAATAGTTTTAAAGATTTTACAATAATGATCTTGGATTCCTTTTGTACATTTGGTACCAAGATTTTGATGGAGTTTTTTTCTTTTTTTAAAAAAAAAAAATTATAAATAATAATAAAAAAAATTAGAAATTTTTTTATAAAATGGAAAATTAAAAAAAAAAAAAAAAAAAAAAAAAAAAAGAAGAGAGAAAGAAGAAGGTGAGATGTGTAATAATTAAAAAAAAAAAGGAAAAATTGTACGGATATCTCGCTCTCGCTCAAGATCTCGATCTCGCTCTCTCAAACTCTCGCGCTCTCTCAAAATCTCGCTCTCTCTCTTACTCTTCCATCTTTCGTTCTCTCCCAATACAAAATTATTTTTAACACATCAAATAATTATGAGTGTTATGAGGAAGGTCTCCGGAAGGTCTTTCGTTCTCTCCACATCAAATAATTATGAGGAAGGTCTCCGGAATGATAATTAAACAGACTCAAAATAATGTTATGGCAAGGTCGAGGGTTCAAAGTTTGACGTGCAAATGTAAAGGGAAAGGGGAAGGTCGAGGGTTCAAAATTCGACTCATCTAGGTCGAATTTTCAACCCTCGACTTATTTAAAAAAAAAAAACAATATTTTTACAAATAGTTTGAAAACAACACTATTTTCCTAAATAGTTTCTAAAAGGACAATATCCTTTTAATTTTTTCGTGTAATTGCAACTACCACTAATCTTTAAGGGTGATTTTTGCAATTTTTCTTAATACTAATTTTTATGCAATAAAAAATACGGTATGTGAATCTGTTTCCAAAATTATAATGAAAATCCTAATACTTGATTTTTTTTAGAAAATTAATAATAAACTATAATATGGAACTAAATTCAAAATTTATAAAAGTCACCGACTAAAATTTGACTTGAATTGAATAACTAATTCTTAGGAGATGCTTGGGGCATTGAATTGATTATTATAGTGTGTAAATTATATTAACCTGTATTTGGAGTGCATCTTATTTTAGTTGGCACTCAAATATTAAAATTGATTATTATAGCGGGTAGATTATATTAAATTATATTTGGAGTGCATATTGCAGGAAATAGTAAACACTATAACTAACCAAGATTTCAAATAATATCATTGTAGTCAATTAGATTTCAAATAACATCATTGTAGTTAATTGTAGTTTGTAAATACCAGCATTATATTTGGGCCTCCAAAGGGCCAAGTTGGGGGGCCAAACAATCAAATCAATATTTTAACCTAAATTTAGATATTTTAATATTCAACTTTATAATTAGTTGTGTAACTAATTAATAACTATTTTATTTTAGAAAAATTTATATAAATAAAAAAATCCCAAAAATATTTAAACAACTTTTAAAACTTTTTCCAATAAAGTTTAAATATTTTTAAATATTTTTTTATATTTAAAAAAGCCCCTTTATTATATAATTTCAATAAACTATGTTTATATTCCTATTTACTCCTTTTTATAACATTAAAATGCAGCTCGGCTCAATTCTTTGCTTAATGGGTTACAAGATTTGTAACTATAAAACGTTGTCCTAACTCCTACCTCTCATTGACACCTCAATTTAAGTTCTTTCATCTCTTCCCATCTCAAAAGGTTCCCTATACCTTACTCAATATCTTCTCTTCCATCTGAGAGAAAAAGGCTTTACAATAGTTAAATCTAGAGTTCTAAGTTACAAAATTAGGTAGTTACGAGATGCTCAAATGTGACCGTAACGAACACGACGACGGAGAGTTAAGAGGGCTGTGAATGACTGAATAGAAGCATTGGTTATGTCATGTGAGGTTGGATGCTCAGCACTTGCAAATATGAATCTGGTATACACAGAAAGAGAGAGGGTCTTGGGACAGAAAAGATAGCATACATTTTTTTATACATGATGCATGAGAACTGGACGTCTCCAACATTGCATCATCATCATCTCAACCCAATAAGCCTTGACAGCAGAAACATGAACAAGTTCCTAATCATCCTAGCATCGGTTGCGACACCGTGTTCGAGTTACAAAATTGATCAGCTTGAGTGAGATACTCATACCATTTGGATATAGACACCTCTCCCACGCAAGATCTCCAAAATATGACTGCTTCATGAAGGCCTACATAACCGCTCCTTCACGCAGCCAAATCATGCAACGGATAACCATTTATCGACTTTGCTCCTCTTCTCCCTCAAGTTCTTGTCAATCACAAGGATGATTTATGAAGTAGCATGCCATCAACGACGTTGAACTCAGCACTCCTGGATATCTGCAGAACAGTCCCAAACTGAGATATCAAAACAGCTTTATACCACATATTTGACTAACTATTGATCTGTTAAACCATAAGACAATCTTTAACAGTATTTATAACCAGATCCTATAATACATCAGCTAAGTGAGACACCTAAAATTGATGTCAAGTTCCTCGGTCATATTGAGAAAACCTTTATGGAGCTAGAAACTAACACCCAAAGCATAATAGATAGATCACCCGAAACATATTGCTCCTATCAATGCATTACTTCAAAAATTAATCAAAGGTGGGGAGAGGTCAAAGCAAAGAAAACTGCGTAAATCCATAAAAAAATCAAATGACTACAGAAAATGCTGGTAAAATTGTAGACATCTTAGTTCGAAAAGTGATTTTTAATTGCCAGTTTTAATGAGTAATGAAATGCTAATATAAAAGCTCTATAGCTCTACCTTTGACATTAAGGTCGACAGGAAAACATCCAAGTTTTGGCTGATTGTCAGCTGTTCCAACGAAGGCTTTTGCTACTCCAGTTGGGGATAAAGAACTTGTCACAATCTGACCTAAATTCTTATTGGATACGTGCGTCCTCATTTGATGGTTCATATACCCCTCCAGGCTAGAAGAAGACAATCCTGTATTTTTCTTGTTCTTTAACCTTCCCCTTACAGAAATATAACCACAAAGATGGGAGGGAAATGAACGAAATGAGATTGGAGACCACAAAGCTTATGTACCATGCAAGATGTCATCATTATAGACTTATAACTGAAAAACAAACTTAGTCAAAGGTACCTGTCTTTTCGCTTTTCAAGATATCTCTGTAATGAAACTTTCCGACTCGCCTGACCCTCAACATCTAATATGAAAATCCACAATTTTTGTGAAAAACTATTGATTAGATCACCTGTTTCTATGGGTAGCTGTGAGTTTTTTATTTACATGGACAAGGGGGGAAAGAAACGTCATGGAGACTCGTCAAGTAAATGGGAACTCGCAGAGGGGAGATAACAATTTAGCAGGGCACATGGTAGCAGCAAATAACGGGAACTTTTACAGCAGGGAGTCATAAGCTGTAACTTACGATTGACAAGACTTTTAAAACTATTACATTATAAATTCATAATGATGAAACTCTCAAGACCAGATATCAGGGTTTGAATTTGCTTTATCAAGGAAAATGGATAGTTGAATTGTGAACATAAAGGTCGTAGTTGAACATTTATCAAATTATCACAACAAATTTTTGGACAACGTATAGAATTCTTTAAAATTCTAACAAACATGAGAAATGCAGAGATTTTATTTTCACAATACAATTAACAAAACTGCAAGCAAACAGAATGCTTACCAGAATCTCGCGTACTGGTTCCCTTTGCATGCTGCTGCTGCTGCTGAGGGTGCTCAACCATCTTCTCTGTCAACTCAGAATACAATCTGTCACTTAAATAGCTACAACCAATTTGGCTTGCGGAGTGTGTGCTACTCTGGGAACTTTGGGAAGAGAAGAATAACAGTGTTTAGAGGGTTGGAAAGGGACCCTGGTGATGTTTGGTCCCATGTTAGATTTTATGTTTCCCTCTAGGTTTCGAACTCGAAGACTTTTTGTAACTATTCTATAGGTTCTATTTTGTATAGTTAGAGGCTTAGATCCCATTCCTTTAATTGGGTTCTTTTCCTGTGGGCTTTAGTTTTTAGTATCCCCCGTATTCTTTCTTTTTTTTTTCTTTTTTTAAAAACCAAAACAAAAGTTTCCACCTTTACCCTATTACTTAGTTCAATAATTGTGAGGTTGGACGATCGAATGATCAACCTTTGAAATAGTGATCGGTATCTTTTCCCACTAACGTACATTTGGATTGGCAATAGTTAACACCATTACTAAACTTCATTTTTCTAGGAGATATGAGTACAAAATCAAGAGACTTCTAAACTCTAAGATGCAGTTTACAGTGGAAAAAATGGGTAGCTTAATGGAGAAAGTGAAAACAGCCAAAATCAAGAACCACTATTACCAACAAAATGTAGATTTCAGAACCCGTAGATGGAAAATTATCCACCAGAAGTATGGTCCAATAAAAGGTGCCAAGTAGAGTTGAGGCTACGGATAAGTTTTCAGAGCACAAAAAGTCATTTTGCAACAAAATTGCTATAACCCACATACTAACCTGTGTGCACATTTCGATGGAAGGTAGCACTAGGAGGGAAAAAGTCATCTCTGTCACTGGAAGCCTGCAAAAGACATGGTGGAGACTGACATGGAGCAGTTCCACTTAAGGGATGATTCTGAGGGAAATGAATTGGACTAGCTGCAAGATGCATGATTGCCCATGCCTGCAAATCCTTAGATGACTACAACACGTTAAAAGGGAGAGAAAAAAAAAGACCACGTTCATGATAAATATTCTTCAGGAATCCAAAAAAGAGATAACGTTTAGACCTTATCTGGTGGAACTCCATCATACACATTCACCTTGCCACAATAGAATATCGTCATTTGGCCATCCACTCCATTTGTATCGTATTGATCTCTGCCAACCATTAAAACATTTGTTCCCATCTCTTTTAAGTTGGTATAAATTTGATTAAAGAAAGAAAAAAGGAAAATCATTTAAAAAGATTAAAAATCCTTTAAAAGGTGCCTGTATAGCCTTTAACAAAGCATAATTCCATGATTTTTTTTCATAGATGTCAAAATCTGAGTCATCGAGATTTGAGTGACTGATCAAGTATCAGCCAGTTTTTAAAATATAAACAAAAGAAAAATCCCCGGAAAATTATTGTCATTTCCATGATATATATAAAGTCACAGACAAGAATCAACAAATACGCCATCAAGTACTGCTATAGCATAAATACATCAAGTGATGCCAATGGGGTTAACCATGTAGGACTGTGACTTTAAGAAAGGAAGCAAGAAGTGCCCACAACCTTATGCACATGTTTGCATTTTAAAATATCAGACCAAACCTATAGCTTCACAAGATAACAACAAACTTCACATGATAGTTCAAGATACTTCTTTCCAGCAAGACTCTTAATTTGACCAGCAGATAACAGATCATTTCTTCATAGCTTCACTCCTTTATCTTATGCTCACATTTTAAACCCTAAAATTTCTTTCATGCCTAGTAATAAGGGGATCAATGCCAAAACAAGGATCCATAGTTCATTCACGACTTTTCAAAAGCACACATTCTCAATAACTCATCTATTTGAGAGTTTAAGTCATCCGTGGTCGGCCTAGAAAAAGAACAGCAAAGCTGCACACACTTGCAAGGTTAGAAGATGAAACACAGCGTAATATACATCAATTTCCAAACACAGGAATTGCTAGGCATATATGATCCACAAATGAACATCAAAAACGGAAGAAGTAGCAGAAAGTCAAAGATATTGAAGGATAAACCTGGGACTGGTGACATTGTTGTCTGGTTCAACCGGTGGATCCTCAGGAGTAGATTTTGCAGTCTCCACATTGCTATAAGCAGATTCATCAACTGACATGGTAACCTGAGCATCATCACTCGGTTCTTTAGGTGAATCGCCTTGATTTGAATTCACCTACACATACATCATTCAATAACATCATCACTAATGAATTTGACAAACATTCACAACTATGCCCAAAAAGAAGGGGGTGGGGGGCAAAAAAAAAAAGTTGATCAAAGAAAACCCTCCATTTACTAAGTGAAAAAAAACAGGACTTTGAGTAAACATTTTCAAAGGAGTTTTTTTTTTTATTATTATTATTATTATTATTTCTTTCTCAACAACCTAACAGAGGGTTGAGTGAGAAAAGTCCCATAAGCAAAATTATTAAACCAAAACTCACCCGAGGCGAAACGACGACCTTTCTGAGAGCACCGGCGCCGGAATCATCACAAGGTTCAAGTAATGCTTTGAGAGAAATAACCTGCTGGATCGCCTGAGATTTGTTCCATGAGGGCCGCCGCATTCCTGACCCGACACGTGTGAGCACACAAGCAAAAAATTAAAAATAAAACAAAAAATAAAATCGTAATCATTCTTCCATACCCGCTAAAGAGGAAAGGGAGGGAGAAAAAAAGAAGACGAAAGAGAATGGAAGCTTCCGTGATTTGGGGGCGCCGGAAAAAATGGAGGGAAGAAAGGGACAAAAATGGAAATTACAGAAACGAAGAAGAGGGGAAAAAAACCTTTTTCTTTTAGGTATTTGCGACAATCCTCTCGAGTGAGCTGTGAAATGTCATCCTCCGTCAACTGGTTGAGGGGTTTGTCGAGTATAGACCGGAAGGTCGCCGTGCCGGCACTCATTGCCGCAGATTCCCAAAAAAGGGACGAACCGGCCGGCGCTCCACCCTAAAACCTGCAATCAAGGCCGGAAAGAGACGGAATACAGGGCGGCGACGGTCATCGGAGAGCGGCCGGCGGGATTTCGTAGGCGGAAGAAGGGAAATTGAAGAGGGGGTGGTTGTGAACTTGATTAAAGGGGCGTCTCTCCAATACGGAAGGGAGAAATGGTTTTTTCTTTTCTTTTTTTTTTTCGTTTTTTCTTTTATTATTATTATTATTATTATTATTATTAATTTTAAGTAACTGCGCTTCTCCCTAGACTGCCACGTAAGTGACTTCCGTGTATTATTGACCTCATTTAATATATTGTTATTGTCAGTATCACCCCTCCCTTAATCTTATTAATTTCACTAATTTGTCACTATAGAGTCTCCAAAGTCCGAACTCACTATTGTCCCAGAAAAAGAAGAAAAAAGAAAAAAGAAAAAAAGAAAAAAACGAACGAACTTACTAATTATCTTTTTTTTTTTTTTTCTTTTGCTTTTTCTTTAAGTTCACCACCATCACCATCATCATCATTTTAAACAGGTTTGCCATTATCTTATTTTAATTTATTTGTAGATTCAAATAACGATGGTCGCGAGAGAATTTGATTTTTTATAAGTTCCATTGTTTTCAATTTTTCTATATTTTATCTGAATATTTATAGCAAAAGTTATAATAGCCTATGAATTTTTAAGTATTATACTTTTAAACATTATAGGTTTTTAAACAATATTTTTAGCAAAACTTGTTTTTAATACATTTTTAAGTCCTTGACTTAATTTTTATTTTTATTAAATATTTTAAATTTTTTGGTTTCCTTTAGAATCATTTGTGGTTTGTTTTTTTAAAATTAAGTTCATTTCCTCTTAATTTTTACTATGATTTGTATTTTTTTTCAAGTGCAATAAGTTGAACTCTTAACCAGATTAATAATAAAAATAAAATTTTAAAATAGACCTTTTTAAATATAAAATAACACTTTAAAATTTTTTTGCTATAAAGTGAATAATTTTTGGATTTTTCTATTTATAAGAATTTTTCTTTTTAAAAATTACTTTTTTTGTTTTCAAAATTTATTGAAAACATCAACAACAAATAGAAAATAGGAAATAATATTTAGGTGGAACGAATATTTATAGATTAATTTTTTAAATTTTAAAATTAAAAATTAAATGATTTCCACACGAAAATTTAGATTTTATTTCATCTTTAAGATTTTAAAATTGACATGTTTGCTCTTCAAAGTCTTAATTTAACTTTTAAATGGTCTACAAAGTTTCAAATTGGGCTAATAGATGGTCTCAAACATTGGCCACTCATTGTTGTTGATGTTGTAGGCTCTACCAAATTGGGAGGGAGGTATGAAAAAAAATTCTAGCTCATTTAAGAGATGTATATTAGAAAAGTCTTTATTGGACAAGACAATTCAATCGTGAATCAATTAGAAGTTAATTTTAATTTAAAAGATTAAATTTCAACCTTCGAGGATCCAACATTTCATTTGTGAAATCTCGATGACCAAATAAAATTTAAATTCAAATCTCAGTAATGAAAATATGTATTTTTGAAAATCAAGAGACCAAATAAAAGCTAGTTCAAATCTTCGCGGCCAAAACTGCTTTTTATTTAATTTTATATTAGAACCTAGGTTTTATCATCAATTTCATTGGTTTATTTTGACATCACCAACTATTTGAAACTTGCTAAAAATTAACTAGTGATGCACTCCTTAAACATAATACCACCAACATGCAATATGTCATGATCATGTTTATCCAGGACATGTTGCCTGCGAACGTAATATGCCCATAAGAATACTCATTCTTCATGTTTTCACTATACGTATTTCATTTTGCATACTTGTTCAGATTCCTTGCATTTCTATAAATGAGTGACGTATTGTCATTGTATATGTTTACTCTTAACAAAAAGAGTTTACCTCAAAATATATGAAACTATTTGTTACAGTACAGTATATCCACAAAAATGATTTTGTGTAGTTATGAAGAAGTGTGATTGTGACTCATTGTGATCATTTAGTTAAACATCAAATGACTTACTAGAAGTTTTTTAAAGTGCAAGTATTAAATAATTGTAAATTTTAAAATACAAGGACTAAATAAGCACAATTTTAAATGTCCAAATATTAATTTATAATTTAACTTAAATGAGTATAACTCAACGGTTAATTAAGATCCTACTTTCTTCTCTTAAAGTCTAATATTGAAATTTTCACCTTACTTTTGTTTGAACTATGAAAACAGTTAAAATATTATTGTGGTTCCTATAAGTTAGAGTTCGATCTATTTTGGTCAGTGTACTTTCAAATATTCAATTTTAGTCCATGCACTTTCAATAAATTTTGAATTTAGTCGGTCAAAGTTATTCTTTTTTATTATAATTGGTTAAATTTCAATAGTAATTTTCATGAAATATTATATGTAAATATATTTTTAAAATTTATACCGAAAATGTTAATAAACAATAAAAGTTTTGAAAAAAATTAATAATACTAATGGATGAGATTAAATTTAAGATTTATTAAAAATATATGGATTAAAATAAAAAAAAATTGTAAATTGCGAAAACTAAAATTGAACCCATTTTAAAGGGTAAGAATTAAAAGTGATTATTTAAAAAATTGTTAATAAACAATAAAAGTTTCGAAAAAAATTAATAATTACTAATGGATGAGATTAAATTTAAGATTTATTAAAAATATATGGATTAAAATAAAATAAAAAATTGTAAATTGCGAAAATTAAAATTGAACCCATTTTAAAGGGTAAGAATTAAAAGTGATTATTTAAGTAAAAAAAATGATTTTTAGGATAGAAAAGGGATATTTCCAAATTCCATGATATAATATAAGAAATAATGGTGTATTGATAATCTAGAATTTAAAGGGGTCAAAAAAGAAAGTGAAAATTGTTTGAGGGGCATTAAAGTGGACAGGAGTGTGGGGCACTCCCTTGACTCTCCTTTTTCTGACATCTGAGAGCTGAGACTGCATTAATGAAATTTAAAATAAAATAAAAACGGAGAAATACTTTTACGGTCCCTAACTTCTCACTAAGGTTATTATTTTAATCTATTTTTATATTTTTATTTATGGATTTTGAGTATAGTTTTTTTTTTTTTTTTTTTAATTTTTATTTGGTGTCTAGATTTCAATTTTTCATTGTTACTCTTAAAATTTCACTAATATTCACATTTTATCATGGGTGTTACTTGTTAGCTTTTAGTTAATTAAGTTTGTTGATGGCAAAATCTAGACAAAGAAATTCAACGATTTTTATGTGCCTTCTACCGTGGGTTTACAATTTTCGGGGAAGAAAGATGACTTGTAAGGCCAGAAAAGAAAACACGGGTGTGCTGCCTGCCACAGAACATCTGATACTTAAGTCAGTATTAGGAAATGGTCAGAGTTAGCTAGAGATGGGGAGTAGAACTTACTTCTGGGTGTGCCTATAGCACTCTGTTTATAATGTGGTGAATTTTGATCCCAAACCTAAAAAGGATTAGGAAAAGTAGAGGGGATTAGGAAAAGTCGATTTGGGTCAGTTACAGGGGCAAAGATTACGACCCACAGGAAATGAGCCCTCAAGGGCTGAAGGATGCTCTATTGGGATGTATGCCTGAAAGCCATGTAGTTAACATGTTATTTGAAATAATAGTTGATTATTTTATATGTGCAATTATCCATCAAAGAAAGATCCAAGGTTATTTTATGGATCTTGAACAGTATGTGGTAGACATATACGTAGATCATGTTCAAGTAATAATCTAAATGGTCTGTAGTATATGGATAAGGTTGGGTGTCTTATCCTGTTGACACTACGGATACGACCTACTTTGTAATTGTTAGAAAAGTTGTAAAGTGTTACAAATGATTTGATCCTAATCGTTCATGTGGAGACATTTGAGTGGAGGTATCCTATACAAAAAGTTTGTATAAGACTGACCATGAAATGATCAACCTCTCTTTATGACGCCATTGACTAAAGAGAATAACCTTTTATCAGATGACCATAGGTGACTCGACCTTAATCCTAAGTGAGTTATGAACTATTGTTTATGAGGGCGGTGCTTTGATATGTATGGTGTGAGTGGCCAGATTCAGCTACTTAATATGCCTACAATTTTAGAGATTGTCTGAGTAGGAAGTCAGAAACATAACTATGCAAGATGAAATTCATTGATTTTCATCTTTAGGGTAAGTAGATGAATTACTCCTTTAAATGCTAACTTTAGGTCTTGAACAATGGGATCTCTCCCTCTCACTAGCCTAAGAGGGTTTTTTTTTTTTTTTTTTATTTTATTTTTTATGATATGACCACAAACATGTTGTCCATTAGAGGATCGGTGGAACTTAAGGAGTTAGATATAATTACAGGGGTAAAACGATAATTTGACCCACTTGTAATTACGAATGATTCGTGAAAGGTCGACTTACTGTTGATTGGTTATATCTTGAACATAAAAATATATCTACGGTCCGAAGAGTGCAATGATAAATCTTTAGTTGAGGGACCTGTAGTTAATGAATGTTAGTTAATTTAATTAATTAATCTCGCATCATTGGAGCTTCTAATTTGTAAGTCCATTAGGTCTCTTTGCTAGCTCACTGAGGGTAAAACGAGAATCATTTAATTTTGGATTAATTTGGATTGTTCAAATTAAATAAGAAAATTAACTATATGAGATATGATAAATATAATGTATATTAGATACATTATGATATAAAATTAATCAATTATACTTTGTTTTATGAGATAGATAAATATTTGAATCTTTTATATGAATGAGATTCATATAAAATTATATGTTAAATTTAATATGAATGAGATTATTGTTAAAATTATAGGTTATATGAGAAAAATAAATATTTAAATAAAATTCTAATATTGAAGAGATTCATATAAAACTACAGGTTAAAACTAATGTGAATGAGATTCATATTAAAACTATAGATTATATGAAATAAGTAAATATTTTGAATAGGATTCAAATATTATTTATATGAATGAGATTCATATTAAAACTATAGGTTATGTGAAAGGACATTATTTTGAATATGATTCAAATAAAATTAATCACATGACATTTAATTTAGAGTTGTTTTCAAATATAGGAAAATGAACTAAAATATTTAAAAATAATAGCAAAATATCACTGTCTATATGTGATAGACCGCGATAGACAGCGATAAACTACTATTTATGTCTATCATGACACAGATAGTAGTCTATCGTTGTCTATCACAGATAGACTTGTGATATTTTATTATTAGTTGTAAATATTTTTAGCAGTTTTGTCATTTAAAATATATATTTTTAATTTATTTATTAATTATTGGTTAATTAATTAATATTTATTTAATTACATATATATATGAGAGAGTTATTCTCCATAACGGTGAAGGGGAGTTGTAAATCCTCCTCCGACCAATTCTTTCACACTCTCGCATTAAGAAAATTCTATCTTCTTCCACAAGTTCTCTCTCACAAATTTCTCCCTTCTAAATAAGAATGTCACCATCCTTTTACTTGTCCGAAAAATAGCAAGGGAACCAAGTGGTAGTGTCTCAAACGATGTTCGTGAAAATTGGAAGAAGTCCTGAGTTCCTATCTGTTTATGAGTTCGACAGAAAGAGAAGGATTTTGTTGAAGACGACCTTCAAGAGACATTATTTGAAGACGACCTTCAAGAGACATTATTCTCATTCCCTAAAAACATATTGTATTCTTATATGTCTATCTTATGTAGTTTATTTCTCTATTTTTCCTATAAATTTCTAAAACGATTTTCAAAGGCACATGCATTCACGTTATTCTACTGAGGAATTTGATTCCTTCATACTTGCTTCGACCTCAGCCTTGGTTTTGAGGCCGTGGTTGGCGAGTTGATTCATTCGGCCCAACCTCTTTATGCCTCTCGGTCTTTTTCTCCCTTGACCTATTGGCTCGTGTCATGTACTTCTCTGATCCTCATGTAACAATCGTTTTTCCTAAATTCAAAATTTTTTATCCGGAACGACTCATAACAAAGTTTAAAATATTTATGATTTGGAATTTTTAATTAATTTTAATAGTGTGAAAAAAAAATCGTTCAGGACCAATTTGATTATAATTGATTTGATTATTTTAAAATAACTAATTGAAAATTAACACAAATAAGCAAACGTGAGTAATAAATAACAAAACAACGTCCACAAAAGAAATAATATGATAAGAAAACAAAAAAGTCATACATAAACATCTTGTTTATAAGCTTAATTTAAAGAAAATAAAAAATAAATATAATCATTATCTAACTAGGGGATAAGTTATTTGTACTCTGAACTCCACTCTTTTTCTTCTAGAATATTCATCCTAAAATAGAGGTGGAGATTCAAAATCAACATTTAAAGAAGTAAAAATGTTTTAACTACAAATGAGTTAAAAGTCTATTATTAGTTAATGAAAAAAAAGGTAGGAATTGTTTGGTCGGTGGACTTTTTCATATTATGTGGGTTGTTGGCCAAGAAATTTTCATATTATAACCAAATGATCGCAAGTATAGGCTTATCAAATTCAACAGTGATTAAATCTGGACCATGATCAATAAATTTGGTTAGTGTCCCGATTGGACCTTAAATTGTAAATTGGATCGAGGTGAGTAATTAAAGCCACTTGGATATAAAGTCCAACCCAGTTTGAGCTCATTGTGGAAATTTGGACCAAATAAAAAATTGAGTCCAAACCCAAGCCTATATAAAGCCCATGGAAACCCTCATAATAGAGGTCTTACCTTTCATTTTTTGGGGGTTGGAAGAACAGAAGGTTGAAACTCTAAAATTCTGAAGAACTGAAGTCTCAAATATTGAAACTCTAACGGTCTGAAGAATATACCTCTTATCAAGCTCTGAATACTAAAACTTTAAAGCTCTCAATTTCTGAAGACTGAATCTCTAAAGCTGTCAAATTTTGAAGATTGAAGCTATGAAGCTCTCAAGTTCTGAAGACCGAAGCTCTCGAGATCTCAAGACCTAAGCTATGAAATTCTCAAGCTCCAAAGATCATCTTTTTTATCTTTCGAAGATCTAAGGACGAAAGATCAAAAGACTTTTTCAAGCTTTTAAAGTCATAAATTCCTGAGACAATCCAGAGTAGAAGTAAAAAAACTCTAGAGAAAATTATAAAGAGAATTCATAAAGCAAAACATTCCCTAAACTCTTGAGAATAAGCTACAAAGCCTTGAAACAAATCAACATTCGATAACAAGGTGCAAAGCCTTCGAGACAAATCAACCTTTAGAACTGAAGGAATTGTGAAGTTTCGTAACGAAAGCGGGGATCGACCCAATTTTTGAATTTTCACAGAACAAAACAATTATGCATTATTCAGAAAAATTACAACATGATTTAAATTTAGAGGAAAAAGAATGCTTACCCTTGAAGCCAAAGATCTTCATGAAACCCTCGAACGCGAACAATTCGTGAAAACGAACACCCAACGATGACACCACCAATCAAAACCTTCTGTATTCTCTTTTGGGTAGAGAGTTCTTAGGAGGTAGGCTCTGAGTTTTGGGAGAGGGATGAAGAATTTGAGAGTGAATTTTTTTTAAGGAAGAACACTGACTAAAAAAAAACTTTTTTGCATCCTGTGTTTTTAGTTAGGGAGAAGAAAACCCCAAACCACTTCCCATCCCACGTTCAAAATTTGAGAAATAACTCCCCCTTCTAATTAAATTTTAAAACTAAATTTAAATTTAATTAAAATAATATAAATTATATAATAACTCATTTACCATATAACATATAATATACTATGTTATATCGAATATAACATATAATTCATAGTTTATATTATATCAAATAAAACACAACGTATGGTTTGAAATTCTCTTATTAAACCTATAATATTTAATATGAATCAAATTCAAATTAAATTTAACCTATAGTATTTATATGTTTCCAAGTCATACAATTAATATTTGAATCATATTCAAATATTTATTTCCTCTCAAATAAACTTTATATTATAATGTATCAAATACATTATTCTAATTATATCACATATAATTAATTTAAATTAATTATATCATATATAATTAATTCCTTCAATTAATTTGAACAATTCAAATTAATTCAAAATTATTTTCAATAACCCTTGTTGAGCTACAGATGAGACTTTATGGATATGTAGATTGAAGCTCCAATGGTATTTGAATAATTAATTGAACTCTTTTAATTAAATCATTCAACATCCATTAACTGTCAGTCACTCTACTAAAGAATGATAGCTACATTCTTCGCATTACAGATATATTTCTGTGTCCATTGGATATAACCAATTAACGATACGATGACCCTTCACAAATTACTCGTAAGTACAGTTGAACCAAAATTACTGTTTTGCCTTTATAGTTACATCTAACTCCTTAAGTACCATTGATCCCTCTAATGAAAAATAAGTCATAGTCCAACTATGACCAAACCCCTCTCAGGCCAAGAGAGGGTGTGACGCCACATTGTTGAAGCCCCAAAATCAACCATTTAGAGAATAATTTACCTACTTACCCAAACGTTAGGAAAGGAGTGAATTTCATCTTGGGAGCTGGTATAGCTGTGTTCCCAGCTCCCCAGTCCGACGAATCCCCAAAATGATAGACTTATTGAATCAGCGATCTAGACATTCTCATCTATATAAATCAAAAGACCACCTTCATAAGTAGAAGTTCATAACTCAATCAAGATTCAGGTCATGTCACTTATGGTCATCCTGATGAAATGTAAATCTTTATTATGAATCTTGGATGTTAATTTATTGGTTTGCGGGTTATTGCTACAAAATGTCAAATAAAGTATCTCATATTTTATTAAATAAATAAAACTGTTTGTACATTACAATTACAAACTATAGAACCCACGAGATTTAGGCCATCAACCCCAACAAGAACAAGCTATGAAGCCCTCAAGACAAGTTTACTTTTCGAGAGAAAGAATTAAAGGATACTTAAATTAACATAAATATAAATTCATTTTTAACGAAACAAATTTCTCCAAAAATCTCATCGAACATGCGTTAACATATATATGTTTGACATACAATTTGGATTATGTTTTTTAAAATTATTTTGAACTATATGAACTAAATAATGCAAATCCTGAGATACAACATTTTTATATTTTTAATATATTCATATTTTAAATTTTAAATTTTAAAATGAATAATTATATTAATGTATGTAAACCCCTAAACCTATTTTACTAGTCAATCATGTTTAAATCTCCCTAATCATGCTTTTAATTCTTGTAAGCATGTAACTATAATATTAGAAATAATTGAAATGATATGGAAGATATAATGATTATGTGTAGGTAGAAATGAGGAAAAATCTCTCAAGTGTTAAAGGGAGTGCTCTCAGGTATAAAGGGTAGCCAACACTAGAAAAAATTGGGAAGGCAAAGCCAGGTATGCATGAAGCCAAGCTAAAGGGAAGTAGGAATTTTCCTAAGTGTTAGTAGTTGTGCTCTCGGGTGAGATAAGGGAATTAAAACTTAGATGGGAATAAAAAAACTTAGATGGGAAGAACGCATGACTTCCTATAGACTCAAGGGTCCAAGGGAGGAAATTGGCTAAGTCTAATAGGAGGCATGCGTCAACGGCCATTTAGAGGCTTGTAAAGGCATAAGATGGAGAGTAGGCAGACAACTGAATCTACCTAGCTAGGTAAATGCACGATAGGCATGGAGTGATGACTAAGGAGAATTAGTAGGTTCGAGGAAAGGACTAGGAAGCCATGAGGTATGGATGGCCAGAGGGCTTAAAGGCCTAAGTGTGTGGCTACCAAAGGGATATGTGATGGCAAGGAGTGATGAGGCATAGTAGATGTTAAGAAGGGTATTGATGAGCGGCAAGCCTAAGCACGTGTCTAAGATAAAACCAGCGTATGCAGTGGCTAGCGATGCGATGAGCAAAGGTGTGCGGCCCTAGCTGAGGTATACGTTGGCCGAGGAAGAAGACTAGCTTTGTAACGACCTGACTCCTTAGGACTCAAGCTAGGCCGTTACTATAAGCATGCATGCATGAAATTTAAAACGATACCTTTTTCATAGCTTAATAAAAATCTAATAAATGACGTAAATGAAATAATTTCTTTAAAACTAAATGATTAAAATCCAAGTCAATGGGTATCCAAAACAAAATCGTAAAACCAAACTAGAAAACTTCCTTAAAACTAAAAAATGCAAACAACAAACTGTGAGTTTTAAATGTCAAGACAAGAAACTAAAATATAGGAGAAATCATGAAAACATGAGCAGAAACATATGACTGGTCCCAGTAGCTCGTTCACAGATTCTGCTTGTCATCTGCCAGCGCGTCCTTACTGTTGGGGTTGATGCTCTAAACTCTCGTGTCCTGAAGTTTGTAAACACAGTTTTGTACGAACGCTTGTGATGTATAATATATGATATTTTCTTCATTATTTGTCTTTGAACATTGGATATTTTATTTGCTTTACCACAAACCAATAAATTAAAATCCCTAGTTGTCATTCTGTAACTTAAGTATGTATGTAGAGACATACAAGTGGATCATGTCTTAAGTGATAACCAAAATGGTCTGTAGTATATGGATATAGGAGGGAAACCTTATCCTGGTAACGCTACAAATGCAACTTGCTTTGTAAAATAGTTACAACTGTTGTGACTTGCTACAAATAGTCTGATCCTGATCATTCATGTGGGGACATGCGAGCGGGGGCGTCCTATACAAAGAGTTTGTATAAGACCTGATCACGAAGTGTTAACGTCTCGTTATATTAACACTGTTCATGACAGAGACTTCACTTCACTAGGATGACCATAGGTAATATGACCTCAATCCTGAGTGAGTTGGGAACTCCTGCCTTTGAGGGCGGTCCTATGATTTGCATGGTGCGAGTGACCTGATCGCCGACTCAAACCTACCACTTTTGGGGATTCGTCTGATTTAGGAGTCAGGAACTCAGCTACACAAGATGGAATTCGCTCATTCCCTAAAGTAGGGGTAAGTAGATAGATTGCTCCCTTAAGGGCTGATCCCGGGGTTTGAACGATGTGGCGCCACACACCTTCTCATGGCCCGAGAGGTGTCCACAGATAGTAGGACTATGTTGTATTGTTCATTAGAGGGATTGGTGGGACTTAAGGAGTTAGATGTAACTACAGGGGCAAAACGACAAATTGGTCCAATTGTATTTACGAGCATCTGTGAAGGATTATCGTATTGTTGATTGATTATATCCAATAGACACAAAAATATATCTGTGATAAGAAGAGTTCAGCTATCAGTCTTTAGTGGAATGCCTGATAGTTAATGGATGGTGGATCTCGTGGTTAAAGAGTTTAGTAAGCTATTCACATATCGTTGGAGCGTCGAGCCATAGGTCTATAAGGTCCCCTTGGTAGCTCAATAGATTCAAGTTGAGAATCAGCTTTTGGGTCAGTTTGAAATGTTCAAATTAACAAGAGGGAGTTCGATTGTATATGATATGATTGAACTGGTTAATTATATATAATATGATTGACTTAATGTATGAGATACATTAATTGGAGAAAAATGGATATAAATATGATTTATATCTAGTCGTGGATGTTTGATTTTATGTTCTAAAACTCGTAGTTTGTAAACAATAAAACTTATTATAAAAATTCAATAAGTTGTTATTGAATAAATGTTTTGTTTATTAGAAATCCAATAAACCTTAAAAGTCCCTTGACTATTACACGAGTACTTGAACTTTATGTGGAGACATAAAAGTGGATCAGATTCGAGGAAATAGTCAAAATGATCTATAGTATATGAATAAGGTTGGGTGCCTTATTCTAGTAATACTATTGGATGCGGCCTACTCTGTAGTTGTTACAAAGAGTTGTAAAGTGCTACAAACGAAGTGATCCTAATTCGTACACGTTATGACATGAGGAGTGGGGGCATCCCGTGTAAAAGGGTTTGTACTAGACCAGACCATGAAATTGTCACTCTTACTTTATAACGCCGTTTACTGTTTAAGATTGACTATTTCAAAGCGATGACCTAGGTAACTTGACCTTAATCCTGAGCTAACTATGAACTTTTGTTTATTTGGGATTATCCTTAGATTTGCATAGGTGAGGGTTGGCTCAACAGCGCCGACTCAATAAACTCCCATTTTAGGGGTAAAACCGGGTAGATAAATGGGGACATAGGGTACAAGAAGGAATTCACTCCTGCCCGCTGTTAGGGATAGTAGAGAGGTTGTTCCCTTAAGTGCTGATTTTGGGTTTTGAACAAGGGGCACACCCTCTCGCTGGCTCGAGAGCGACTCAGTTTTTTGATTGGATCACAAATCAATTGTTCATTAGAGGATCAGTGGAACTTAAGGAATAAAAGGTAATCTTAGGGGTAAAATAGAGATTTAACCCAACCATTATTACGAACAACCTGTGAAGGGTTAACTTACTAATCACTATTATATCGACTGGACATAATATATCTATAGTGAGGGGAGTTCAACTATGGGCTTTAGTGGAGTGACCCATTAGTTAATGAATAAGGGTTAATTCAGTGTAATGAGTTTAGCCAATTAATCTCGGATCGTTGGAGCTCATGACTCGTAGGTTTGCGAGGTCCCCCTACTAGCTCGTAAATGGATTAGCTTTGGAGTAGCGTGATAAGTTACTTTGAAATGTTCAAACTAGAATTAAAGGAATTAGTAATTATATGAGATATAATTACACGTTTAATTTTTAAGAATTAAATGGAATTGGAGAATTAATATTTAAATATGATTTAAATATATGAAGGTGAATTTTTGTAAAATTAATTTAATATTTGATATTAAATTAATTAGAATTATTTAAATTGTTTAAATAATTATTTATTAATTTTATTAGAAAAATTAATTTATGAAATTAATTTTGTAAAAATAATAATATTTTCAATTTTAGAAAACAAATTGATTTATGAAATCAATTGAAAAATTGAAAAAGATAAACGAAACACAAAAAATGGATTTTTGGTTTTTTCCATTATCATCTTCATAGTTGCTCACACAAAACCCACAAACTTTGGCTTCCATAACTCCAAGCATGAGTTGCATCCTATGCAGCTATCTTCTTTGCATGATAGTCTGCAATATATTGAGATGATTGAAGTGAAATTGAGGCAATTCAATCAATAGAATTTTTGCTGAAAAATTAGTGTGAAGAAGGTGTTCTTCAAGTGGGTTGCTGCTGTGAGCTCTTCTCCAAATTTCCTTCATTTAAGCTTATTTTGAGTCCCACAACTCAATCTAGAGCACCAAGAGAACAGTGGGGAAGATCTTGGGTGGTCTACAACGAGATTTGGAGAAATTTGCAGATAGAAATTGAGCTTTGAAGAAGTTTTACAAATGTATGACTTGAAAGCCATTTGTTTCTGCAAGAGCATGCTATAGTTTTTGCCAAAATTAATGAATTAGAATGCTTATTGATCCTTGTTGCTTCTGCTGCTTGCTGATACAATTCAACAATTGGTATCAGAGCATCATATGAGTATTCAATTTGGTTTAATTTTGGTGTGGTGTATATGAAACTGATGCACTGATATGATTTTCTGAGTTTTGGCATTTTATTTCTCTCTGATTTCTCGATTAAATTTGTAACTGGCTCTTGTTTGATGAGCTTATATGCGTTCTCAAGAGTCTGTAACTTATTTGGAGTCATTAGAGTTGAAATTAAGATGTAATTGAAGAAACAAGTGAAGAAGGTCGAGTTGCAGATTCCAGTTTTTCAGCCTCTACTCAAATATCATCATTGAGGTTTAAATGTTAGACGATCGTTTAGTTATGGACGCTAAACGATGTGAAGAAAAGCTAGACGATTGTGTACTTGCGGGAGCTAAATGTGCATTGAAGTGCTATATGATGCACTACACGATCATGTAACTTTGCATGGGAGCTAAACGATGCGTTATGGTGCTATGCGATAGCACTACCCCACCGTGTAGTTTTATGCGCGCGTTAAACGATCAAGAAGAGGCGCTATGCGATGACGCTAAGCTATCGTGTAGTTGTGTCCGACGCTAGACAATGGCGCTGCATGATAATGTTAGACACTAAGCGATCATGTAGCATTGTCCGACGCTAAACGATGGCACTATAGGATAGATGGAAGACAGTACACGATCGTGTAGCTTGGTTAGACGAAATGGGAAAGGTGCACTCTTGGAAAGAGCTTCGCGGTCGGGTGAAACATATAATGCATATACGGAAACGAAGTGTCCCTCAAGACCGAGAGCTGAAGGCGACACTTCACACTTTTTCCGATCTTTCCATTAAACTTGTAAGACTCGGGTTACAAACTCAACCGGTATATAATCTTGTCAAAGGCTGGGGGTATTTAAGTTGATTGTCTACGGAACACCTCCTACCTGGGGATTATGGCCAAATTATTGAGCGTTGATAATCGATTTTATGAGCATACATGAGCAATGTGAGGTAATAAAACGGTTTATCACCTAGACATCGTAGGTTTAAATCCATTTATAAGTTTTATATTTGGATAAACCACTTAGACTTGGGGTTATTTTTATTAGCTGAAAAGAACCTAACTATAAATTTACCTTTTTAATAGAACACTTAGTGGGAGTTCAATAACTTCTATATGATACAGTTATTAGCAAACTTCAATGAGAGATTAATAACATATATGATACGTTATTTTTAACTCTCACATCCCTAAGAGTTCATAATTTAGATTTAAACAGTACTTCGTGTCACCCTGGAAGTGACCTCCATAGTATTTTTTAGCATAAATCTAGATTTCGGTGAATAAAGGGAAGTTGTTCAAACAAAAATCAATTATATGGTATATAAATTTCAACTGTCACGTCTCCATATAGTTCACACCGTGAGATTCATATGATGCTTCGTGTCACCATGGAAGTGACCTCCATTCGGAAAGTAGATGTATGAGTCAATAACAAAGTGAATGAAGGAAGTAGTTTATAGTAAGTGGGTGAAAGATATGTGTCAACATATCCTACGGTCTCTTTCGTTAGTTTGGATCGTGAGATTCCTATGTTGTGCCTGCTGGTGTGTTTTAAGTAGCCCTTTGCTAGTCGTTTAGTGACGGTTATCCCCTCAGAGCGTTGTAACATAGGATTCGAAACAACTCAAGCTTCAGAAATAGACAGGATTTTTTAGGTCCATTCCCAACCTTGACTTTCCACTTTGGCAACATTGTTGGGGCCGACCTCCGACGTCTAAAAGCGGAGGGTTACACTTACAAAATTATTAAGTGTTAGTAATTTCTGACCAAAAGTGGTAGCTAAATGACTATCGAAATATGAGTTATTCTGAAGATAGTATTTAGTCAACAATGTCTTGCTGTAGTATCGTTGCAAAAGAATAAATCTTGAGTATATTATTACTTTGCTAAAACTTGATTGGATTTAAAAGCAATTCACTTATAGAATTTATTTATAATTTCAGAATGACAAGTTCTCTAGTACAATTGTTGATGTCTGATAAACTGATCGGGGATAATTATGCAACCTGGAAATCAAATTTGAATATTGAACTTGTGATAGCCGATTTATGGTTCGTCTTAATAGAAGATTGTCCTCCCATTTCTAGCTCTAACACAAACTGAACTATTCGGGATGCGTATGATAGATGGATCAAGGTAAACGATAAAGCCCGTGCTTATATCCTCGCCAGATATATGATGTTTTAGCGTAGAAACATGAGGATATGGGTACTGCCAAAGAGATTATAGAATCTCTACGAGGGATGTTCGGGCAATTGTCCTTCACCTAAAGCATGATGCAATCAAGTACGTTTACAACTACCACATGAAAGAAGGGGCCTCTGTTTGTGAACATGTCCTGGACATGATGGTCCACTTCAATGTGGCAGAAGTAAACGACGCTGTAGTTGACAAGAGAATTCAAGTGGTTTTATTCTAGAATCTCTTCTGAAGAGTTTTCTGCAATTCTGCACGAATGCACTTATGAATAAAATTGAATACAGTTTGACTACTTTGTTGAATGAATACAGGCTTTCCAGATTATGTTGAGAACTAAGGGTCTGGAATAAGAAGTGAACGTTAGTACCGCTGAAAAGAGAGGAACGTCCTCCAAGCCTGATGTTGCTTCCTCTTCACAGAGTAAGAGTATTCCTGCGAAGAAGAACAAAGGGAAAAGGAAGAAGAAACCTACTGGAAAGAAAGGTAAGAAAAACGCTGCAGACAAAGGAAAGTGTTTCCACTACAACGAACAAGGGCACTGGAAGAGAAACTGCCCTCAGTACCTTGCTAAGAAGAGAGCAGAGAAAGCTAAACAGGCAAACTAGTTCCTAAGGACCGCTTGCTCAACTTAACTAGTGGGAGATGTTGCTACTTGATGATAACCTTACCTGCTTTTTGTTATCTTGTAAAGAACAAAATGTATATATTTTGTTGTAAATGAAATGTTCATTTTCATAAATTATGTTTGTTCTATCTCATAGCAACTCCAGTTAAGAATCAAAAGTCATTTGCAAATGTTCAGATATTTAAAAATGGCTAGAAATCAATTAGATCAAAGTATAGAAAGTTTGAAGATTTCTAGATCTATTTAATAAAGAGTTATTAAATTAATGCTATTAACAAAAGTTGTTAAGACAAGTTAGATGCGTTTTACTCAAAGAGTTGAGAGTACCTCAATATAGTGGGAGGAAAGTATGACTTCCTGGTCATTATTGAGAATAAGATGCATTTCTCATATAGTTTAATTAATAAGTCTATTGTATACTAATATGTTTACAAAGATTCTCGTGGTTAAAGTGTTTGAGAATCACCTAGTAAAACTAGGAATACCAGATTAATAACCCAGGGCAAGTGAGAGAAATATTGGGTATGGGATACCGAATGGTAAACCATGGGTATGGGATGCACTAGTTTATTGTATTTCTCTATAAAACTCAGAAACTCAGTTTTATATATTGGATATATAAATTACCACTAAAGTTTTAGTCCAAGTGGGCGTTTGTTGGGTTTTATGTCCTAAAACTCGTGGTTTGTAAACAATAAAACTTATTCTGAAAATTCAACAAATTGTTATTGAATAAATGTTTTGCTTATTAGAAATTCAATAAACCTTAAAAGTCCATTGACTATTACATGAGTACTTGAACTTTATGTGGAGACATAAAAGTGGATCAGGTTCGAGTAAATAATCAAAATGATCTATAGTATATGAATAAGATTGGGTGCCTTATTCTAGTAACACTATTGGATGCGGCCTACTCTGTAGTTGTTACAAAGAGTTGTAAAGTGCTACAAACAAAGTGATCCTAATTCATACAAGTTATGACATGAAAAGTGGGGGCATCCTGTGCAAAAGGGTTTGTACTAGATCGGACCATGGAATCAGTCACTCTTACTTTATAATGTTATTTACTGTTTAAGATTGACTATTTCAAAGAAATGACCTAGGTAACTTGACCTTAATCCTGAGCTAACTATGAACTCTTGTTTATTCGAGATTATCCTTAGATTTTCATAGGTGAGGGTTGACTCAACAACGTCGGCTCAATAAACTCTCATTTTATCGGTAAGACCGGATAGATAGCTGGGGACATAGGGTGCAAGAAGGAATTCACTCCTACCTGCTGTTAGGGATAGTAGAGAGGTTGTTCCCTTAAGTGCTAATTTTGGGTCTTGAACAAGGCGACCACCCTCTCGCTGGCCCAAGAGGGACTTAGTTTGTTGATTGGATCAAAAATCAATTGTTCGTTAGAGGATCAATGAGACTTAAGGAACAAGAAGTAATCATCTCGAGGGTAAAACAGAGATTTGACCCAACCATTATTACGAATAACCTATTGAAGGGTTAACTTGCTAATCATGGTTATATCGAGTGGACATAATTATCTACAGTGAGGGGAGTTCAACTAGAGAATGAGGGTTAATTTGGTGTAATGAGTTTAGCCAATTAATCTCAAATCGTTCGAGCCATGATCTGTAGGTCTACGAGGTCCCCTACTAGTTTCGTAAATGGATTAGCTTTATAGTAGCGTGATAAGTTAATTTGAAACATTCAAATTAGAATTAAAGGAATTAGTAATTATATGAGATATAATTACACGTATAATTTTAAAAATTAACCGGAATTGGAGAATTAATATTTAAATATGATTTAAATATATGAAGGTGGATTTGTGTAAAATTAATTTAATATTTAATATTAAATTAATTAGAATTATTTAAATTGTTTAAATAATTATTTATTGATTTTATTAGAAAAATTAATTTTGTAAAATTGATAATATTTTCAATTTTAGAAAACAAATTGATTTATAAAATCAATTGAAAAATTGAAAAAGATAAATAAAACACAAAAAATGGATTTTCGGTTTTTTCCATTATCATCTTTATAGTTGCTCACATAAAACCCACATACTTTGGCTTTAATAACTCCAAGCATGAGCTACATCTTATGCAACTATCTTCTTTGCATGAGAGTCTGCAATATATTGAGAAGATTGGAGTGAAATTGAGACAATGCAATTGATAGAATTTTTGCTGAAAAATTTGTGTGAAGAAGGTGTTCTTCAAGTGGGTTGCTGCTGTGATCTCTTCTCTAAATTTCCTTCATTCAAGCTTATTTTGAGTCCCACAACTCAATCTAGAGCACGGAGAGAATAGTGGAGAAGGTCTTGGGGTGTTCTACAATGAGTTTTTGAAAAATTTGTAGTTGGAAATCGAGCTTTGAATAAGTTCTACAAGACTTGAAACCTACTAGTTTATGTAAGAGCGTACTATAGTTTTTGCCAAAATTAATGAATTAGAATGCTTATTGACCCTTGTTGCTTCCGTTGCTTGCTGATACAATCCAACAGAGGAGAAAACACTATGGTTTATATGTGATATTAAACTATAAGTTAATGAATATAATATGATTATATTTATTATTATTAATTGGACAATTATAGGATAATTGGGCCCGCTGTTTTCTCCGTAACCATGTGATAGTGGGAGTTTCATTCCGTTTTCGTAACTGAAGATAAAATGAAAATTGTTTTCATTCTGTAAAAGATCACATAATTCGCTCAAGCAAAGTGTATATTGCCCATCGCTTAGCTAATCGAGAGACTATACGATAGGTTTAAGTTTCTTCACGATCGTATACACGCGCACGACTTCTTCTAAACGATCGCCTATGTTTTACTAAACGATCGTCTAGCGCTCGAGTGATTACTAAACGATCGTCTAGACGATCGCTGCCTATTTCTTACACAATCGTGTACTTCTTCTAAACGATCAAGCACAGTATATACGATAGACCTTGCCCTTCTTCCATTTGCTTGGTTATTGTATACAATCTTCATATCCTCCTCCCCTCTACCAAATTCCAATAGAGCCCACTCTTTGGATTCTCACACCGAGAATACCGAGGGTTCTAAGTGGTGGTGTCATCCCCATTTGTTTTTCTATTTGTGTGGAGGTTGTTTGTGAGTAGACGACCAAAGGCTTGGTGAACGATTATTTGGACGTTCCAGCGAGAGCGAGAGCATCAGTTCGCTTGGAGATAACGAGACTTTCTTTGAAGAAAAGTTCTTCAACTGGTACGTATTTCTTGTTCTCTTGTATTTTAGTTTGAAAGCATGCTAGTAATTTATAGTATAATGCATATCTTGTCTGTTAAAATGTAAATGTGGTAATTTTGTCACAATGTATTTGGAACGATCCGCTTCTGCTCAGAGGTACTCTTGTATAAGAGTTCCTTCACTTACCCTTACCTGAAAAAATAAACATGTAAAGGATAAGTATGAAATACTCAGTAAATAACCCCACTACCAGGATGAGGCTAAGCATTTATGTCCAATAAATGATACATGAATTGAAACTCTATACTAGTTGGACCTGAAGATTTCTATTAACTGGCTCATCTTTTACCTTTCCCTTAGACATGCGTCACTTTCACACATATCAGCTTTGATGTATATCTCTTTCATATACATTGAACCTTCTGGGAATGCATCACTTTCATACATCCCAGGTCTTCTTTATGAATGTAGGGATGTGCATCTCTTTCGTACACATGGTTATATATACACCTCTTTCATATACACATAACCCATTGAGCCTACACCTCTTTCATACACCTCAGCCCCCTCTAGGTATGTATCACTTTCATACATACAGGCCCTAGTACATCTCTTTCACGCACTCGTGCCGCATCACTTTCATGCACTCAAATAAATCAAATGTTGGAAAGGAAAAAAGATCACATCCAAGATCATATTACATGTAACATTTACCTTATCATGAGTCCTATAAAATCTTGTAAATAATATCATGCAGATCAGTCTAGACAAGCATGTGTAATCTCGTAAAAATGAATCGACCCTAGTATATCTCTTTCATGCACTAAACTTCTTAAAACACACATAATGGATCATTCATAATTTCATGGTAAATCACACGACTTAAATTCATAGATCCAAAAATAAATTTCATAAAAACATGTAAATCAACATATATCTAATTTTCGTCTAGTGCTATGGAATTTCAGTATTAGTGTCACTTATCTCATAATTTAGGTCTAAGCTCAATCGTTCTCTTAATATACCTCGTAGAAATTTTAAACCATGCTCATACATATAACATACTTAAAACATATTATCACATGCTCATATATTCTTTCTAAATATTTATTCAATCTCAAAACCAACAAAATTATCCTTAATCTTATCGCCCGACCCAAATTCGGTTCCAGTAGTAAGATTACTTTTTGTCTTTGAAATTTAGCTTAAAATAAAAAAATGTTTGTTATAAAATATGAAAATCATAACAAAAATGTCATAAGAAGATAAGTAAAATTTTCAAAAACAAAAAACCAAATGGTTATATTACTGTGCTACACAAATTCAAGATTGTGCTTTCTTTTCTCAATTAAGAAGAGATACTAGATCATCACATCATCAACTTAAACAGAAGCATCATTCCCATAAACAACTTTCTTTTTCTAGTTCAACACTGATTGAGGGATTCAAACCTCAAACCTTTTAAGGTTGATGGTATACATGTTATGTCAATCGAGTTATGCTAATATTGACATTGTCATATACGACTTATGAGATTTTTGCATGGGTGAACTTTTCACAGTCCTTTATGATTGATGACCCGCCTCTCACAAATGTATGAAATATAACATTTTGAATATGTCATATCGCACTATCTTTTTATAACATATCGCATTAGAGAAGACCATTTCTATCGTAATGCTATTGTGATAGCCATCTTCATCGCGATTCATTTTTTTTTATCATAATTATTAGAATTTTCCCATAAATATAGGGTAAGATATTAATGGAAAACACGATCTTTATAATCTATAGCACTAGGGATGATCATTTCTATCTTAACTCTAACGTGATGATCATCTTTATTGGGATTCATTTTATCATAGTTTGTTACTATTTTCGATGAATATAGGGTGTGGAAAATGCAATCAATATCGCATCGCGATCACGTTAAGGTTACAATAGAAATGGTCATCCCTAACGCAATAGGTTATAAAGATACGGTAGTGCAGTATGACGTAATCAAAAGGTTATATTTTATACATTTATGAGGGGCGGGTTGAAGGAAACTTGAATACCCACAGTGGAAACAATTGAATGTATCATTCTCAAATTTTTGTTTTATAAAACAATAGAAATTCAGAGGCGATGGAAACATAAGATAAACAAAACCTAAACATGCATCTAATGTACAATTAGAAAGGAGAAATGATTAAGAGATACATATCCTTGAAGATCTATATCTTCATGTTTCCTCTCCACAACACAAACATCTCCAGAACCTGCAACCACGAACACCATGTACAAAATGAAGAGAACACCACCACGAGGTTGTGGACTTGCACTTAATTTTGGTAGAAAGGGAGACAAGAATCATTTGAGAGAAATTCCTTCAGGGAATCATAAGAGAACCACGAGAGGGAGCAAGATAAATGAGGAGGAAGATCAAAGATTCAACCCTTCCCACTTTCATATGTTAGTTAATGAGAGAATAATGGAGAAAGGGGAAAGTTACCAAATAACTCCCTTTAATTAAACAAAATTAATTTTCTTTTATACATACATACATACATACATACATACATACATACATATACACACACACGAAAGAACCATATGTTAATCTCATATAATACATAATCTATAGTTTATATTATATCACATGTAACATAACCTATAATTTAATATTCTCTCATTTAATAAGAGTCAAAATCATATTAATTTTAATATCTGAATAATATTTAAATATTCATTTTCTCTCAAATAAAACTTTATATTATTATATCTCATATAAATAATTTCATATTAATTATATCTTATATAATTAATTTCCTTTATTAATTTGACCAAATCAAATTAATCCGAATTAATTCGATTCTCATTAATCTCAATTGAGATAAGGAGAGGACCTTATGGACCTATAGATTAAAGCTCTAATGATACTTGATTAATTAATTAAACTCTTTAATTAAATTAATCAACTTCCATTAACTGTCGGTCACTCCATTAAAGACCGACAACTGCACTATTCACATTATAGATAAATTTCTATGTCTATTGGATATAACCCATCAATAGTGTGTTGACCCTTTATAAATTGCTCGTAAGTACAACTAGGTCAAAAATTACCATTTTGCCCCTATAGTTACATCCAACTCTTTAAGTACCACTGATCCCTCTAATGAACAATTAGTCATAGTCCAACTATGGCTAGACTTCTCTCGGGCCAGGAGAGGGTGAAGTGCCTCCTTGTTCAAACTTCGTAATGAATCCATTAAAGAAGCAATGCATCATCTTATCCTAACATTAGAAAATAAGTGAATTCTTTCTTGTGTAGGTGTGTTCCCAACTGCCAATCAAATGAATCCCCAAAATGGTAGGTATATTGAGTCGGTGAATCTGGCTACTTTCACCCATGCAAATCAAATGATCGTCCTCATAGGCTCATAATTTCACAACTCACTTAGGATTAAGGTCAAGTTACCTATGGTCATCTTGGTGAAATGTAAGTCTCTTCTAGCAACGACGTTATAAAGAGAGACTCAACATTTCATAGTCTGGTCTTATACAAACTCTTTGTATAGGATACCTTGCTCACATGTCTCCACATGAATGATCAGGATCAGTTCATTTGTAACACTTTTGTTCGGTGTAAAGTAGGTGTCGTTAATTCTACCTAGTCTGAAACAAACAATATTTATATGAAGGAAATCTAAATAGATAACCAGTGAGCGGAAGCAGATCGTTCCAAACTCCATTGAGAAAGAACACAAACAATTTCAGTCTAGAAGAACAAATTATACATAATGAGTAAACTACAACATGCTTCTTTTAAGAACAAATAAGGGATAGAGTATGCCATACCTTTGAAGAACCCTTTCTTCAAGTATCACTTGATCGTTTAGCAACACGTCCAACAACACGAACTCGAACGCAA
This sequence comes from Benincasa hispida, assembly GCF_009727055.1. Taxonomy (NCBI): domain Eukaryota; kingdom Viridiplantae; phylum Streptophyta; class Magnoliopsida; order Cucurbitales; family Cucurbitaceae; genus Benincasa; species Benincasa hispida. The sequence continues at coordinate 71,685,762 of NC_052360.1, read as the reverse complement.
TGATCAGAACTCAATCTCAACGAGTAACTAGATGAACCTCAACCCTCGAACAGAACTGAACATCACCACAAAGGTCACCTTGGTATTCTCGGTGTGAGAATCCAGGAGTTGTGGGCTCTGTGTGACTTTGGATAGATGAATGGAGGAGGTAAATGATTGAATAGACGATCGAGTAACTGGAAGAAGGAAGAAGTCTATCGTATAGACTTGATACTCGATTGTATAGTAAGAAGAAGCCTATCGTATAGACTTGTTACTCGATCGTGTAAGTGTAGTAATGAGTAACTATAGTATAGAATACTCGATATTTGACCGTTTAGGCTGTGAGATACTATCGTTTAGTAAAACTCTTTTTACTCAATATTTTTTCTTTTATGAGACGATACAAAATGAACCATCGTCTGATTTGGAAAACTATTTTTCTTTTTATCTCACAGTTACCATAAATCACAAATAACCTCACACTCAAGTTGGTTATTAAGAAAAAGAATAATTAATTATCACATAATTAATATATTATAAATAAATATAATAACAAACTTATTATATTATATTTATAACCTATAGTTTTAATATTGTATCATATGCAACATATAAACTATAGTTATTTTTCTATTTTATGATATTTAATATAAATCATATTTATATTAATTCCTCCAATCAAATAATGTACCAAATACATCATATTAATTATCACATATAATTGAATTATATCATATATAATCAAGTTTTCTCTTGTTAATTTGAACACTTCAAATTAATCCAAAATCTGATTCTCAACTTAAACTCATTGAGCTACGAAGGGGACCTTATAGACCTATAGCTTGAAGCTCTAGCAGTACGTGAATAACTGACTAAACTCTTTAATCACGATATCCACCATCCGTTAACTGTCGGTCACTCCACTAAAGACTGGCAGTTGCACCCTTCGCACTACAGATATATTTCTATGTCCATATAACCAATCAACAGTATGATGACCCTTCACAAATCGCTCGTAAGAACAGTTGGACCAATTTACCATTTTGCCCCTGTAGTTACATCTAACTCCTTAAGTACCACTGATTCCTCTAGTGAACAATAAGTCATAGTCCCACTATGACTGAGTCCTCTCTTCCCAAGAGAGGGTGTGGTTGAAGGAACTTTTAAGAAGAGCATCCATGAGCGCGTTCGGATCTTTCCGATTTTATTGTGATTGGAAAAACAACACATGCATTCCAATAGATAGTTATGCAAAATAACACTAACTAACGGCATGTTTCGAACAATAAAACGCAAGGGAAAGAGTTCTCATACCAGTTGAAGACTATCTTCAAATGTTGAACTCAGAAGTAGCAGAAGAACCTTTACGCGGACTCTATCACCTAGCAAACCAGTTGGCTGCAGCAGCATGTTCGTCTACACGAATGACAACAACTCGAACAAGCACGAACAAGTAAACAATGGGGATGACACCACCAATTGGAGCCCTTGGTATTCTTGGAGTGAGAATCCAAAGTGTAGTCTTTGGTGAATTTGGTAGAGGTAGGAGGAAAGACAGATCGTGTAGACAATAAGCAAGTGGGAGAGAAAGAGCTATCGTATAGCAAGGGTGCTTATCGTTTAAATAAAGCTACATGATCATGTAGTTTTACTAAGCAGTCGTTTAATAAAATGTAGACGATCGTTTAGAAAATGCAGAACGCTATGCAATCGTTTAGGAAAGCTATGCAATCATTTAGGCGGTGGTGTGTGATCGTTTAAACGATGAGCAACTATTATATAGGCTCTTAAACTAGGCGATCGTTACGTTTTCACATAGATTGCGAATTTTCAAACTTTTGCAAAATGAAACAAATTTTCATTTTATTCTTCGGTTACAATAACCAACTTCGGATTCTCCCACTAATGCACGACCGATGAGAGGTTTTCGGTCAATTATCATATAATTAACTAATTTAATAATTAATGAATATAATCATATTATATTCTTACCCTATAGTTTGATATCACATATCTACTATAGTAATTTCTCCTCCACTTGATATAAATCATATTTATATCTAATTTGTTCCAAAATAATGTATCCCATACATTTAGTCAATTATATCATATATAATTAACTAGTCCAATTATATCTTATATAATCAAACTCCCTCTTGTCAATTTGAACATTTCAAACTGACCTAAACACTGATTCTCGACTTTATCCAAGCTACTCAGGGGACCTAATGGAACTGTGGCTCGAAGCTCCAACGATACATGAATAGCTGACTAAACTCTTTAGCCACGAGATCCACCATCCATTAACTGCCAGGCATTCCATTAAAGACCAATAGCTGAACTCTTCTTACCATAGATACTGTCTACTGTGTCTATCAGATATACCATCATGAGTACGAGACCCTTCACAGATGATCGTAAGTACAGCTGGGCCAATTGCCCTTGTAGTTACATCTCACTTCTACTCTAAGTATTCACTGATTTCTCTCTTCTTTTTAGCACAATAGCAGTGCAGAAGCTCAAACCAACAACGACATGGTCACCCTGAACAATACAAACATAATCACAACTAATGTGTGAATCATCTCTCGGGCCAAGAAAGGCTATGTGCGCCACATCGATCAAGCCCTCTATAATCAACCATTAAGGGAGCAATCTATCTACTTGCTCCTGCTTCGGGGAAAGAGTGAATTCCATCTTGTGTAGTTGAGTTCCCAGCTCCCAAATTAGATGAATCCCCAAAATGGTAGGTTTGAATCGGTGATCTGGCTCTTCCATGTACTCGACACGGATTCCCAAGCTTTGGGAGGAGAAGGAGGATCTTACAACTAACATCATATATTTATTACAACATCTTACAACACAACATATAAATCAAAGAACCACCCTCAATGGCAGGAGTTCCCACCTTATTCAGGATTGAGGTCATGTTACCTATGGTCATCTTAGTGAAGTGAAGTATCTATCATGAACAGTGTTATATAACGAGACGTTAACACTTCTTGGTTAGGTCTTATACAAACTCTTTGTACAGAATGCCCCGCTCGCATGTCCCCTACACGAATGATCAGGATCAAACCATCTGTGACAAGTCACAACACTTGTGACGATTCCACAAAGCGGACCGCATCCGTAGCGTTACCAGGATAAGGTTTCCCTCTATATCCATATACTACAGACCATTTTGGTTATCACTCAAGACATGATCCACTTGTATGTCACCACATACATGCTTAAGTTACATACAGATAACCAGAGATTTTATGTTTATTGGTTTGTGGTAAAGCAAATAAAACATACAACTAGGCAAAAAAAATAAGATGTGAAGTAAATATCATATATTATACAACATAAGTGTTCATACAAAAAGTTTACAAACTACAGGACACGAGACTTTAGGGATCAACCCCAACAGTGGCTACTATGTTCAAGACCCGAAATCAACCCTTAAGGGAGCAATTTATCTACTTACCCCTGTTTCGGGGAAGGAGTGAATTTGATCTTGTGTAGCTGAATTCTCAGCTCCCCAATCATACGAATCCTTGAAATGGTAGGCTTATTGAGTTGGCAATCTGGCCACTCTCACCCATACAAATCAAAGGACCGCCCTCATAAGTAGGAGTTTCCAACTCACTCAGGATTAAGGTTATGTCACCTATGGTCATTCTAGTGAATTATAATTCTCAATTATCAACGCTGTTATATAAAAAGACTAATCATTTCATGGTCCGATCTTATACAAACTCTTTATATAGGATATTCTCGCTCGCATGTCTCCACATGAATGGTCAGGATCATACCATTTGTAGAACTTTACAACACTTGTAACATCTACAAAGCAGCCCATATCTGTAGTGTCACCAGGATAAGGTATCCCTCATTTATCCATTTACTACAGACCATTTAGGTTATTACTTAAGGCATGATTCACTTGTAGTCTCCACATACATGCTTAAGTTACATAAAATAACCACGGATCTTAGTTGATTTAATTGAGTAAATGCTTATAAAATAACACAATAACACTTATCTTATTAATAACAATATGTTTACAAAATGTTTACAAACTACGAGATTACCAGGAGATTTAGGATACCAATCCCAACATTATAAAGCTCATACATAAACTAAAACTAGTTCATAGTTAAAGTGGAAGTAAGAGGTCAATCCTCAGGGAAGGATTTAATTCTAATCCTTTCTTAACTAAACTTGACTATTAAAGCAATAAAACAGGGGCATGATGAAATTGGAAAAATACTAAAAATTAAAAGATAAAAGATGAATGTAAACAAGTGAGGAAGAATCACACTTTTAGTTCAAGTTAGACGTTCAAAACAATTCCTCTCATCGAATTCTAAAAGTTTATTGACAATCAGATTATGCTCGCAACTACTCACTCAACTCGATCAAGCTAGCCTCTACAAAGGCTGACAACTAGCAATAACCTAGTCGAGAGAGCGTCTTAAACATTGATTAAGGTTGGATAGGCCAAACCCTAAATAACCTACATGCTTCTACTTCTATTGGGTTCAATAGTGACCATATAGAATTGAAAACATGCGCATATAGGATTCAATTACGTTGATTAATTTTTAAGATAACTTACTCAATTAACCAAGTTTTCTTCAAATCTAGTAATTAATGCATCCTAGGATAGCCATCAAATACACAATTACTATTGTCTCTTGTAGATCTTGGCTAGACATTCCATCGAACACATTGAAAGTAACATATTTAACAATGATTGTGACAAAACCAAACATCTAGGCTATACATGTTCAAGATAAATGTCACACCCCGCCCCCGGACCACCATCTAAGCCTGGGAGAGGGATACGACTGTAGTAGTTATCAACTCTTGAGCTGACACTTACTGACTAATGATTCTTGCGAAAAACTCTAATACCATACTATAACTTATACACAGCGGAATGATTAAGTCAAGGAGATAAACTATAACGGATTAAGTAGGCCCATCTTTTATTACGATAGTGAAATAACGTTTATACAACTTAAGGACTTATCAACAAAGATTACAACGACAACTGTAAAAACTCTCCGGAAGTGTAATTGGGGCATGTGGTAGACCTTGACCTTAGCAGCACCCTGGAACTCCTCATCTTCCGCTACCTAGGAAGAGATTAAGAAAACATTTTGAAGAGTGAGAGCTACTAAGCCGAGTGAGTGGTTCTTTTTAAGATAAAAATCATTTTGAAAATCATTATTTTGGGAAACTAATCACATGTTGGTATTCACTCTGAACTCAAGTGCAATCAATGGCATAATCACGCATCTACTAATTTGTATTCCAACATCAACACATAGCAAGCATATCCTATCATCAAATAATAAAATCATTTATGGAAACCTTCCTATGACCCAAATTCTTTCCAATGTGCACATCGACCATTTTATTTATCCCGCTAGTCATGCTTAGGTACTTGACCATATTTTCCGTAGGTCGTCACCGACTATTATTTCCTGCCGACCGAAGCCGACCATATTTTCCCCACCAAGCACCTTTTGTTAAGCATGCTAACTATATCCGGGGCATAATCTCAGTTTCCACAGTCACACATAAACAATATCATGGCAATCATCCTATCACCAAAAATATGTATTTTGTATCTACAGATGCATATATTCCAATATCAGAGTATAAAGCTAAGTGAATACTCATAATATGCATTTACTATCAACACTGTATAAACACACAATATTCTTTATTTATCAAAGCAACATAACACTCATGATATATCGGAACTATAACGCTATAACACTCACACTATGTGTTAATGATCAAAGCTATAACACTCATACTATGTGTTAACTATTAAAACTATAATACTCATAGCATATGTTAACTATCTAAACTATAACACTCATAACATATGTTAACTATCAAAACTATAACACTCACAACATATGTTAACTATCAAAACTATAACACTCACCTTAATTGCTTAGGAGCCTTTCTAATAGTTCCTTTTTCTACCTCGGGCTCCCTTTTTACCCCTAGAATCTAGATCCAACTTACAGCTTAGATTATTCATAGTTATAAACCTTATTTTGAGATACTTCCTTCTACAAAACTATTCTAAAATGTCTCAAGAAGCTTACCATAAAATATTAGCTCATAACTCTTCATGGTTTATCCGAAATCATCAAAACATCAAGACTGGCTCAGTTTACCCGATAGCTCGACCCCTCTGTCTTTTTCTCATTCTCCAGCCAAATTCCTTAGAGCTTCTTCTTCGGCAGCCTCACCATGAACACTAGATTCTCTTATCTTTAATATGAATTTGGAATTATATCAAACGCTCGAGTAGATTGGGAGATCTCCTCGTCTCAAGTTGTTGTATTCTCCTTCACCCTCACTGTCTAATGCACTCTATTCTCCCCCTCTTTTTATGAATGCTATGATTTGTGATTTGAAAATGAAATCCCAACGGCTCTATTTATAGGCATCTAAACATCCTATGGTGTTGACACGACCTACTTGATTGCATGGCCAAATTTTTAATCATCCATTTATCAACGTAAGCTGACTTCACCTTGGTTCAATATGTTCTTCCCAAACGCATCCAACACAATTTCTTAGGGTTTAAGAATTTCTCTTGATCGGACACCTAACTTTTAATTGACGCCCCTTACGTCTTTGTTTGTATTCATTTTAGGGTTTTCAATGCATAATCTATAAGATCGTGGCCAAATTCAACGCATAATGCTCGACCATTCGATGCACAGGCGGTTTCCTTTGATCGTGTGGGCGTGACGTTCGAATGAGGTGTTCAGGATGCTCTCGCTCTCTCCTACTTTCTCGCTCACAATCTCGCTCTCTCCACTCTCGTTCTCTCCAACTTTCTCGCTCAAACTCTCGCGTTTTCCACTCTCGCTCTCTCCAACTTTCTCACTCAAACTCTCGCTCTTCTCCCATCTCACTCTCTCTCCCATTCTCTCGCTCAAATCAATCTCGCTCTCTCCCATTCTCTCGCTGCCTCTACTCTCATTCTTTCCAATCTCGTTAACTACTGTGAATATGGTTTATCTCTGTGCAACTTCTACATGAATTTTCCCAAATAATTTTCTATATTTTCCTCAGTTCTTTAATCCTTTCTTCACTATTCAGGATTTAAGTCTTCAAGGTTTTCTCTTCTTTTTATCCTTTTAGGGTCCTCTCTACTCGTACTCCAGGATCAAATATGATTATTTAACTATAATACCTAACCATTATAGTTTACATTCACTCTTACTAATTGTTGATCCACAGAAGGTGACAATTATTACAGTTATTATGACAATTGTAAAATTATTAGATTATTTACATAACATAGGATTTAACTTTCTCCTAATTAACCCCTCAATCACTAACTTAAGTAGGAAAATGGAGATCCGAGTTTCACAATTACTTCCCCCTTAAGAAAATTTCGTCCTCGAAATTTACTCGAACTAACTTCGGTGTAAGGTTCATAACAACCACTGTTGTAACCTCCTATACCCTCGTCTATTACCACACTTCCATTGTGCTACTCTAATATTAACTTTCTCAGTTTGTCCAACAATACCTCACCTAGCCATCTCTAAGCTAGATGTTGAACCAAATTATTTACATCATAAACATTTCTATCTCAATTACTAAATAAGAATAAATTAATTTCATACTTACCTACCTCGGTAGGTCTTCAGGTAGCGTTGTGAGTTCCAGCTTCGATTGCCTGCTAGGTCATGCCACATCTACCATTTCTCTTAGTCCCACTTCGACTAATTTTTAGGTTTCTCTTTTCACACTTCCTTCTGGTTTTACTAAACTCAACCCTCATGTTTTTTTTTAAGACCATATACTTTGATACCAAACTAGTATCAACTCACCTTTAACTTTCCCAGAAACTTATACTCTAGTACTAAACTTAGCTCAA
>NC_052360.1:71622149-71676528 GCF_009727055.1 Benincasa hispida | reverse complement strand
CCTCACGCGAGCCCCCCCTCCGTTTCTGCTTCCAACGCTGCCTTACTGCCCTCTTTCTCAGCCGTCCAATCATTGCCGTTCGTGGGTTCAGGCTAGCTAGATCTCGCCGGTCAGACACACCGTCAGTCACCCAGCTCTCCAGCCACGCCTTCCTTGCCATCTTCATGCCGACGGTTGCGCCTCTCGCCGTCGGTCGCACCACTGTTCAGCCCCAGCGTGCTGTTTTTGCCCAGGTCCAAGCCTAGCCATCGGATTTGTGTGTCTTCCGCCCTGCTGTCGCCCCCTGTTTGCCGTCTGCCACCGCCGTCATCTTTGGGTTTCGCCAGATCTGGCAGTTTTAGGCAGGTCTTTTTGTGAAGTTTTGGGTAGAAGTTTGGGCCCATTAAGTTTGGAATGAAGGTTGACTTATTCGAATTATTTTTGGCTTTAGATTTGAATCTAGAAAACTGTTGAAGTGGCTGTCCAGCGGGTTCGAGATCGTTCGACAAGAGTTTTGATAAGAATTATGGTCCTTATTGTTGGTTTGTGGGCACGTTTTGATTACTCAATTAAGTTGACTTAACCCTTGTACCTTTAAGGTTCCAAGCTGTCCTCCATTAGGAGTTAAAATCTGTTGGAAGGAGATTTTGGAGTGGTTGTCAATCAAGTTAATTGGGTAAGCTTTTGGGGTGTTGTGTTTTCGAATCTGAGGTGTTGCAATTATTATTGGACTGAAATTTTATGGTTGTAATCGTATGGTAGGGTCGTTTCTTCAAATCGCGGTCATCGTTTGGTTGTCGAAGTTTATCTTTGGTATTTCGATTAAGGTAAGTAATCTTACAATTGGAACTGCCCACGGGCCAAGTTTTATTTGTATCTCGTGTGATAAGTGTATGTTATGGTAAATATTAGCATGTTGACTGATAGTATGACCTGAATCAAGTATGTTCTGGTACGGGTTCTGTTTTGTTTAAAGATACACCTAGGCACTTGATCGTTAGTATGTGATGGTATGTGTTTTCATATATTAATATCTGATCTGCTAGTGTTGAGGCATACTTGCATGCTGTGGAATTATGATGTAAGGTATACATGAATGTAGTATGATATGTTGTTAATAATCATGTGTATGTGATGGAGCCATGGTATCAAGGATTTTCATATATGTTCTAGAATTGTACATTGTTGATTCTTAGAACGTTGAGACTGTGTGCATATCCTCATTGATTAGTTAGATGCTCTCCAATTTGTGTTTCCTTCGGGATTCACCAGTTTTGTGTTTCCTTCGGGATTCACCAGTTTTTGTTTCCTTCGGGATTTACCAGTTTGTGTTTCCTTCGGGATTCACCAATTTTGTGTTCCCTTCGGGGTTCACAAGTTTTGTGGACATACTTAACTACAATAGGATAGGACTCAGTCTCTTGTTTGTTCCATATGTTTATGTGCCATAGGTGCGTATCTAGAGGACATAGATGCCTAGCCTGACCCCAGTGGTGGGGTTACTTACTGAGTATTTCATACTCATTCTTTCTTATGTTGATGTTTCAGGTAACGGTAGAGATGCACCAGAGATGGCGTAGTGGAATTCGTGATCGTGCCACTGGGACTAGTTTTTTTTTTTTTTCGCTTCCGCATCATGACATTTAGAGTCCTTATTTTTCCCTTAATGTTTAGTTTTACTATTTTAAACTTATTTTTAAAGATTATTTCTTTTATAAACTTTTAATAGTCTTTACGAATTATGGGTATTAACAATTGCATTTAATAAATGTCTTTTAAACTTCTCTTATTTAATTAACATTTATTTCAACATAACTGAGTGTCGTTTTAAATTCTATGCATGCATTTATTTTAGTGACGACCTAACCTAAGTCCTAAGGGGGTTGGGTCATTACAATATCCCAGGCATAATCTTAGTTTCCACAGTCACACACAAACAATATCATGGCAATCATCCTATCACCAAAAGCATGTATTTTGTATCTACAGATGCATATATTCCAATATCAGAGTATAAAGCTGAGTGAATACTCATAACATGCATTTACTATCAACACTGTATAAACACAAAATATTCTTTATTTATCAAAGCAACATAACACTCACGATATATTTGAATTATAACGCTATAACACTCACACTATGTGTTAACTATCAAAACTATAACACTCACAACATATGTTAACTATCAAAACTATAACACTCACAACATATGTTAACTATCAAAACTATAACACTCACAACATATGTTAACTATCAAAACTATAACTCTCATGACATATGTTAACTATCAAAACTATAACACTCACCTTAATTGCTTAGAAGCCTTTCTAATAGTTCCCTTTTCTACCTCGGGCTCCTTTTTTACCCCTAGAATATAGATCCAACTTACAGTTTAGATTACTCATAGTTCTAGACTTTATTTTAAGATACTTCTAAAATGTCTTAAGAATCTTACCATAAAATATTAGCTCATAACTCTTCATGCTTTAGCCGGAATCATCCAAACATCAAGACTGGCTCAGCTTACCCGATAGCTCGACCCCTCTGTCTTTTTCTCATTCTCCAGCCAAATTCGTTAGAGCTTCTTCTCCGGCAGCCTCACCATGAACATTAGACTCTCTTATCTTTAAGATGGCTTTGGAATTACATCAAACGCTTAAGTAAATTGGGAGATCTCCTCGTCTCAATTTGATGCATTCTCCTCCACCCTCACTGTCCAATGCACTCTATTCTCCCCCTCTTTTTACGAATTTTATGATTTGTGATTTGAAAATGAAATCCCCACGGCTCTATTTATAGGCGTCCAAACCTCCTATGGTGTTGACACCACTTACTTGGCTGCATGGCCAAATGTTTAATCCTCCCTTTATCAACGTAAGCTGACTTCACCTTAGTTCAATGTGTTCTTCCCAAACGCATTCAACACAATTTCTTAGGGTTTTAAGAATTTCTCTTGATCGGACTCCTAAATTTTAATTGACGTTTGCCCTTACATCTTCAATCTTTGTTTGTATTTAATTTAGGGTTTTCAATGCATAATCTATAAGATCGTGGCCAAATTCAACGCATAAATGCCCGGCCGTTCGATGCACAGGTAGTTTCCTTTGATCGCGTGGGCGTGATGTTCGAATGAGGCGTTCAAGCTGCTCTCGCTCTCTCCCACTTTCTCGCTGGTCTCGCTCTCTCCCACTTTCTTGCTCACAATCTTGCTCTTTCCAACTTTCTCGCTCAAACTCTTGCTTTCTCCACTCTCGCTCTCTCCAACTTCCTCGCTCAAACTCTTGCTTTCTCCAATCTCGCTTTCTCTCCCATTCTTTCGCTCAAATCAATCTCTCTCTCCCCCATTCTCTCGCTGACTTCACTCTCATTCTTTCCAATCTCGTTAGCTACTATGAATATCATTTATCTCCGTGCAACTTCCACACGAATTTTCTCAAATAATTTTCTATATTTTCCTCAGTTCTTCAATCCTTTCTTCACTATTCAGGATTTAAGTCTTCAAGGTTTTCTCTTTCTTTTTATCCTTTTAGGGTCCTCTTTACTCGTACTCCAGGATCAAATATGCTTATCGTAACTATAATACCTAACCATTATAGTTACATTCACTCTTACTAATTGTTGATCCACAGAAGGTGACAATTATTACAGTTATTATGACAATGTTAAAATTATTAGATTATTTACATAACATAGATTTAACTCTCCTAATTAACCCCTTAATCACTTACTTAAGTAGGAAGATGAGATCCGGGTTTCACAATAAAGATCCTTCAACATGCATCAAGAATTAAGCATAGATTCAAGAAAGCACAAATTAAGATTGCAATTGATAAGGAAAAGAAGAAAACTCAAAGAATTGCAAGAACCCTTGAAGTCTGAATCAAAGATTCAATCAAACCTTCACAAATTCATAGACAAATTTTATGAAGAATTACAAAAGTATTGTTTACAATTCAACAAAAATATAAAATCTAACCTAAAATGGAACAAAAATTACCAAAGAGATGAAAGAACTCGTAGAGAGATCCCAACCTCTATGGAATTTATTTCTCCCTTTTGCAAAAATGAAAGAAAAACTATTTATAGTTCGCGGGGTAGCGTCGCGATGTTGGAGTAGCATTGCAAAGCTAAATCGATGAAAAGCCAATGGGTTGGTGTTGCAATGCAACCCTCAACGCTTGGCAATGCAAGGCACGTGTGTGCAGGATGAATCACGTCAAAATCCGGAGCGTTGCAATGTTGTGGGGAACGTTACAACACTACCCTAGAATTGAGCGTTTTGTCTTCAAGTGTCGCTCGACGCTTCTCCTAGGGTTGTGATGCTGAAACTCAATGGTGAAACTCGATACTCAATGGCATTTCGGCAATTTTTTATTCTCTTCAATTTATTGATTTTGGTTGTCATTTTTTTTAATCTTTTTGGCTTAATTTTCTCTTAATGACTTCTAAACGCCTCATAGACCGTTTTACCTACAAAATTAGCATTTAAACCAAATAATCAACACTATTTTGAGAAAATTAACATAGAAAATATACATCCTTTAAAAACCTAATAAAATACCCCTAATTTAGCTCTTGGTCGTCCTGAGCAAGTCTAAACTAGAAATATGCATACATTCAAGCAAAAAACATGAATATCAATTGTGCATTCATTTAGAAAACTCATTAAAAAATATTTAATATGTTCATGTGGTTTACTAAAAAATTTGATTCATCTCTCTTTTCAACAATCAAGCAAATGAATGACACAAATGGGCATTTAAACCTTTAAAATTTTTCTAACAAAGAATTGAAGCCTATTTTCGAAAAGAAAACGTCTTTTTCTTGTAAAGCCATAAAAGAAAAGATTACTCAGTTTTAGGTTATTTAAAGGCTAAAACTAATGGAAAGGCTATATCCAACTCTCAATTACTCTTCGCCCTACACTGGCTCGGTTATCGATCTATGATATACCTAACTTGCATTGGATAAAGGCAATTCTAATACAAGGGTGCCTTTTTATAAACTCACACACACCAAACTTAATTGGTATTTCTTTTACTTAGAAGGATAACTTTCACACTCACATCGTCGGGAACCTATCATTCTTTTCTTGTGGGCCCTAACAGAAACATGATGAAGGTAGCTCTTTTCATCTCTACCCATGCACACACACACGTTAGTGAAGGTTATGTTATTGTGTTATGTCAATTCGCAAGCTTGCTTCTCTCTCTCTCTCTCTCTTTTACACTAGGCCCTTTTTATTCCTCTATGTCTAGACTTGCCTCTAAAATAAGATGGTTGTTCCTAGACCAAAAATTTTTCTATCGAGGTGACAAAGAAAATTGAGTAGATATGAAATTTCTAAGAGTTTGAGATTCTAAATAAATTAAAAGACTAAGTATTCAGTTTTTTTATTAAGATAAAGGGAAAAGAAAGTTTCTATTGAAAAATGAGTTTCAAATTTTGTAAGAAAAGATTTCAAGCAGTTTAAAATTGATTTGTACAATTTCTTGAGAGAATGTGTCGATTAAATTCATTGATAAGAATCAAAAGATTGAGAATACAAATGATCATGACAAACAAAGTGAATTTTATTCTTGAATGAATGAACATAATTAGATGAATCATGCATCGAAAGCAAAAATGAGTCATATAAAAAGGAAAAATGATGGCAAGATAATGATATTGTGTTTCTTAAGAGAATAAAAAAAATGCCATAGGAATGTAATAGAGCCTAATTGAGATATATTTCATCAAGATCATAAAATCCACATAACCCGAGCTCAAGTGCTCAAGGGTTCCAGACATGCAAAGATAATAGAGATAAAAATTTTGTAAGGCTCATTTTTAACAAAAAAAAAAAAAAAAAAAAAAAATTTAAGAACATGCCACGTCCCCCACCTCAAAATTAAAAACTAAACATTATATTCAATATTTATAAAACTAAAATATGAGCGAACAGACAAAAATAAAAGGGAACAGAGAACTCCCCTGATTTCGCGTAGTGGGTGGTGGTAGAAATTTTTCCTGAATTGTTTTTGTTTTTCTTTCATTTTTGTTTACTCCTACAAAAGAGAAAAGAAAAAGAAAAAGAAAAAGAAAGGAAAAGAAAAGCTACAAGAAAATGAAGAAAATTAGTCTAAAAATTCTAATTCTAGAAAGCAAATAAAGGAAAACAAATAGGAATGAAAATGAAAATGAAAGATAAAAGATAGGGCAAAAATTGAAGATACGGGAAAAATATATGTGTTGCCAAAGTCAGTCCGAATCAGGTGAGTCAGATTCTCGCTGAAGATCATACTGAAAACCTATGATGGCATAGTAAAGACGGTCTCTTTCGCACATGATATTGACAGTTCTCTCCATACGCCTAACTTGGCAAGCAGTTTCACAATTCACCCTTAAGGCCTCAGTGGTGGTTCTAAGTGCTTGTGCACCCAAGGTTTCACCACTAGTAGGTTGTTCATGGGGATGATTGGGAAGTTCTACCCTAAGTGGTTCTTCTCTTAAATGTTCATCTTCCTCATCTAGCTCTTCTTCTTCTTATTCGTGGAGTTCCACAACTCCACGGCCTCGGAAGGCTGAGATGGACGTCTTAGAAATTGGGACTTTACGCCCCATACGTTCCTCATTTCTAAGTATTTCTTCCCCGGACCTTTGACACGACAAAGTTATTAAGTAGGGTGTCCAAGGCTACCTATTGTAGAACACTGTCCACTTCGTCGTATGGAAGCATGGATAACTTTCTCAATGTTTTTGGACATACCCTGAATGAGACAGTAGAGAAGTTTGGCTCTATCTCGGGTCACATCGGTTAGTTTAAGTACATGATGTTACTCTTATTTTTTCTTATTCCTACAACTTGATACTTACATATGTCTTTGGACTCAGTCCTTGCACCACATTATCTCATAAAGTGGATGGACTAAGTTATATCTGAAACAACTTTCAAATATATAAGGACATACTTGACTTATGCAGATTTTGTTGCACAAGCAAAGTATTGCTTTATCATTCAATATGCACCAACTTGGATAAAACATGAATTTCTTTAAATCCAATATGAAATGGTATATTCCATAAAAAATCAAATCTAAAACTATATACACCAATATCTCATTATTCGTAAGTTTTAATTTTTGTTTAAAACTCAATGGTCATACCATTGATTTCACTGATTTAACTACCCAATTGTATATTAAATGTTAATGAAGTCTTATGAAAGATTTACATCCCCTCAACATTTGAGATGCCATAGGAAAATTTTGCCCTTAGATATATCAACTTTATTATAGAATGGTATATTATCATTCCATTTAAAGTGATTGCATCGAACAGTAAACAACTACTTTGTAAACATAAGATGCTTGAGATAAATTTAACATCATGTCCTAAACATCTATATGTGGACTTCTAATATACAAAAATACTTCAAATCAACTATTTGAAATTGATTAATCAATCAAACTTTCATATTGAATTTGACTTCATTCATAATGAATCATTATCAATATAAAACAGATAAATATCCACATTTCATTTTCTTGTCTGTACAAGAATATCGTCATCGTTCAAATTCATTGGTTATGATATTACATTAAATCCGTATTCTCAAAGATCCTAATTGTGAAATACATTTCTCAAACGAATATCACAATTTTGCAATTCAATCTTTGAAAATTTTCTTTAAATTGTGTAGATGCATTGAACTCTTTTTCATAAAAGAAGTTATTCATTCTTTACACATCCCATATGCAACAATGAATCAAAAAATGCATAAAAATTCTGTTATAGAAACTAATTAGAAAATTCACTCTAGTCCATTTTCACTTAACAGTTCTAGCACTAGATTTAACCTGACGACAAGAATCTTACTTTGATGATCTTTATTTTCAAGTACTACACTTTCAAGTCTCCCTTTTGTAGATCCATTCATATCCTTTGAGGTTGCCCTCATTAATATTAATGTAAAAAAAAAAAAAAAATACTAAGATTAAGTACACTACCTTGTCTCAAATTTATGACTTTAACAAAATTTATCTTTGCCAACATCCTTTAATTCTTGTCATCTAGCATGACAACTTTGACTTCAAATAAGTCATAACTAAGGTAGAGTCATTGCATATCTCTCCCACTACTAAAAGGTTTATAAGTTTTCATTTCGTCATCTTATATGACAATGAAGACTTCAAGTAAGCCTTTGAAAAGGTTGAGTTATCTTATAACTCTCTCACTACGATGAAGACTTATCTGTTTGAAAACTAGAAATTAACATTCAAATGAAAATAAATGGTTAACAACATTTGTTAACTATCATGTGATTTTACTTGAAACTAATTCATCAACATAACTCAATCCTTTTACAAGCACTACTACAAAAACTACTACAAAATCTACATTACTTGACAATTGTAGTTTTTAATTACTTGACATTTCTTTGAAAAAACATCAAATAATGTAATTTTGGACAATAAAATGTCAAGTAAAAGGGTTAAAAAAGCGAAGATTGACAGAATGGTTCGAATATTTTCACGCGAACCTTTACTTGACACGTATTTCGTGTCAAGTAATATAAGGTCTTACTTGTCACGTGTCAAGTATAAGAAGCTCTTACTTGATATTTTTTTTCATGTCAAGTAAAATAAAAAAAAATGACTTAATAATATTTTTTCGAATAAAAATCTGATTTTTCAAACCCTAGCCACTCGTGTCTTCTCATCACGTCGCTTCTCCCTCTCATCCCCTAGCCACTCGAATCTTGATCGCGCCGTCGTTTTCTCCCTCTCGTCCCTAGCTACTTGTTTCTTCGATCACGTTGTCATTTCTCCCTCTTGGTTTTTCGATTTTTCAATCTTCCTCTTAGTTTTCCAGTGACTGAAGTGAGAAAATGACACCTAAATAGAGCGTCCGAAGCGGAGCTGCCATGCTGTTCTATGGCTATTCTGTCCCAAGCAGAGCGTCCCAAGAGTTTTGTGGCTGTTCTCCACCTCGGATTCTTTCGCCTCCTCTTTTTCGTTGTCGTGCTCCGCTTTATTTGTGGCAGTCGGCACCATTGCTCCTTTGCTTGCTTTTGTCCCAACATTTTCCTTTTTATCTTGAAATCAAACATCTAAATCTTCACTCCACCGCTCGTATCCATCCTTTTGACCTCTGGTTTTCTCCTCCGTCTAGTATGCCTTATTTCATTTTGATTGCATCTGCAACTTATTTTCATGTGTCCTATTTCAAGTTTGTTTGTTCATTTTTGTAATTATTACCGTTCTTTGATTACAAATTAGACATTATGAATTAGAGTCTTCATTCAGAAATACTTAAATGAAAAGACAAATTGAAAAATTTTCTTATCAACAAGAGTAGAAGAATTCAAATACACGCATCCAAAAAGTATCTTATTGTCTTCTCACATGTTTGGTTGTTGTATTGAAAATAATGTATAAAGAAAAGTGTCCTTCAACCATAAATTAGCACATCATTTAGAATTTAAAAGCATTTTATCCCATTTGAAATCATCGGTCTCTACTTTAGCATAATTCAAAAGTGGTTGTAGTTGCTCTTTACACCATTTAATTTTTTAGATTTTGAATTTAGTAAACCATCTATTCATTACAATATTAGCACATATTTGAAGTTTTTGAGAGTTCAAGTTCTTAAGTTCTCTACAAATATCAATTCAATACAAATTTTATAAGTTGTATGAGTTATCTAATTTGAAATATTGTAATATTCTTTTGTAATTCCAAGAATAACTTATTATAAGTATGGATAAATCATGGATGACAAAGAGTAGATTATCTAAAGAGTTTGAGTTGGGAGTGGAAAACTTCATCAAATTTGGATGAAGTCTGCAACTTTTAACTTTCCAAATAAATCAGTATTTGTCATACAAATACATCATATTACTTTGGAATGTTCAAAAGACCATTTATAAACTCCTCATGGACTACTTACAACTAGGCATATTTTTTAATATTTATTTCACAAAGGGTTTATTTTGACACAAATGTCTCAACTTACCCAAAAACTGAAATGTCATAAACTAGTTTTACAACATTTCCATAATCCAACAATGTTTCAAAAATATTTTAGAGAAAATAACGTTCAAACAATGTCATCTCTATTACATTTCTTTAATGGAGTCAGACATCAATGTAATGCTAAAATATTAGGACTTTGTTTAACAATGTACTTAAAAGTACAAAGTTCAACAATGCCCAATTTCGCCTA
Organism: Benincasa hispida; assembly: GCF_009727055.1. Lineage (NCBI taxonomy): Eukaryota > Viridiplantae > Streptophyta > Magnoliopsida > Cucurbitales > Cucurbitaceae > Benincasa > Benincasa hispida. The sequence continues at coordinate 71,666,340 of NC_052360.1, read as the reverse complement.
CTACAACACAATTTCATCCAAATTGTACCTAAGGTTCGAAACTGAGATCTCATCTCATCTCTATCACTTAGGCTTAGTACAAATAAAAAAAAAACTTGTACTAATCATTATAATTGGATCATAATGTCACAATACAATTGCCTAAATAACTAAACGTTAGTCTATTTACTTTTGAACATTTCAAAGAAAATAAGATTGAAGTTGCATTAGAATAAGATACATTTATATATAAATACTCATCAATCACATTAATGGCTTATTTATGAAGTCAAACTTATACTTTGGTCACAAAACCACCTGGGTCAAAGATAGTCCAATATTGGCTAGGTAACCTTATCTAATAAGGTTTTAATGACATACTTGCATGAAACACAAGACTTTTGACGAGTAATTATAATTTAACTCTAACGGTTACAGAATTACCTGTAATTATCATTAAAAGCCAAACACATGTATCTTATTTAGGATAATAAAATCTTTCTTTCTTTCTTTCCAGATTCATTAATCCTTATACTCTCTCATTTAGTACATGAATGAGTTAACCCTTAACACACATCAACGTGTTTATTTAAAGTCGAATACATTTTCAAAACAACTTTTGAAAACATGTCTAATTACCAAACTATTCATACACTATGAAATATTTAGTAATCAATTTTGAAGAAATTGAATTTCTCTTATGGTGATAAAAGCACCATACTCTGCATAAATAAATAACATTGTAATGTCTCCCACTACTTTAACTAAGATGAACTCCTTGTTGCCAACTAGTAAAACTATTCTACCGAATAAGTTTTGCCAAAATTTACAATCTATTTGTAGTGAAGAAAAATGTTGATAGTGAATCATTATTCAACAATCAAGGTGCGAATCTGTATTCTTCATCAAGAATCTATTAAATTAGATTTACTTATTCTTATTTTTCTTCTTTTTGAGGTTAAAATTCCCAACAACTAATATCTCAAACTAATGAGGGAACATTTTCCTTATTAGCTCTAGACATAATATTTTCTTGGACCACAGGAAAGGAAGCTTAAAGGTATAAAATATAAGTCTGATGGTAATGACAAAGGTGAAAATGGCAAGAAGAGTAGGTTACTAATTCCAATTTGAATGGAATGATATCAGCGAAAGCTGTATGTTAGCCTCGTCGGATGCCATGAATATATCATGTGAAGGAATGTAATTCCTTTGCGGAAACGTGTGAATGCCATGCATTTGTAGATCAATTTTGAGAACACAAAAGCACATAGAAGTTTGTATACAGAACAAACATGAAATTACAAGATAAACATTAAATTAACTCTGTAAGCATGTTGATCTATTGAGAGGAAAAGAAGAAGAAACGCTTACCCTTGAAGAATTCCTCTTCACAAATACTCCTCCACTGAAATCATGAACAACAACTTTCTCCCTCGAACAGGATAGCATGAACATTGATCTTCCTTTGACACCACCACTCAGAGCCTTTATTATTCTCTGGCAAAGAATAGGAAGTGTGGTCTCCTTTGGTGTGTTGGGAGAAGGGTAAAGGCTAGTTTTTTTTTTTTTTTTTTTAAAAAAAAAAGGAAGAGAGATTTCTTCTTCTGAGAGTCTTTTTGTGTGTTCTACACGTTTTGTGTGTCTTCTATCTGTTCACACAACAGACTAAGGTAAGAGGAGGGAGGGGGAGTTACCATAACTCCCTCCCGTAGGTGCACATATATAACTCCCTTGTAACGGGGAGTTATGATATATTATTAATATAATATTAACAATATAATATATATATATATATATATGTTAATTGATTAACCATTAATTAATGAACCATATATTATGCATCTTAATCACATTAAAGTGCAACTCTCACTTAGAACCTATAGTTTTAATATGAATCTTATTCCCATTATTTTAACCTATAATATTTATATAAATCTTATTCACATAAATAATATTCGAATCTTATTCAAATATTTATCTCTCACATATTATATAATTTTAAATTATAAATAATATTTATAATTAACTATATACTATAATGTATCAATATACAATATACTTTATATTAATCATATTAATATAATCAATATCTTTAATTCTCTAGATAATTTGAACAATTAAAATTATTCCTTGTTTTATCCTCTGTGAACTAGCAAGGGGACCTTATGGACCTACAGATTAGAAGCTCCAATGATACGAGATTAAATAATTAAACTGTTTAATTAAATTAATCAATATTCATTAACTGTCGGTCACTTCACTAAAGACCGACAACTGCACTCTTCGCACTGTAGATATATTTCTAAATCCATGGATATAACCAAGGAACAGTAAGTTGACCCTTCACGAATTGCTTGTAACTACAGTTGAGTCAAATTATCATTTTACCCCTGTAGTTACATCTAACTCCTTAAGTATCATTGATCATTCTAATGAATAATTAGTTATAGTCCAACTATAGACTAGACCCCTCTCTGGCCAATAAAAGGGTGAGGAGCCCCATTGTTCAAGACCCAAAATTAGCCCTTAAGGTGTTAGATTTTATGTCCTAAAACTTGTGGTTTGTAAACAATAAACTTATTTTATTATCAATAAAGATGTTATTGAGGTTTATTCAATAAAGTTGTTATTGAATGTATGAATTGCTTATTTCATTTTAGAAAGAATCTAAATCCAATAAACTAAGATCCATGGCTATTACATGAGTACTTGGACTTTATGTGGAGACATATAAGTGGATCAAGTTTGAGTAGATAACCAAAATTGTCTATAGTATATGGATAAGGTTGGGTATCTTATCCTGGGAACACTATTGGATGCGACCCACTTTGTATTTAGTACAAATAATGTGATTTGAATCATTTATGTGGAGACATGCGAGTAGAGGCGTCCTATGCAAAGAGTTTGTATAAGATCGGACCAAGAAATAAGTCACTCTTACTGTGAAGACTTTGTATAAAAGAGTTTGTAAAACAGTTTTTATCCTAGCCGTTATTACAAACAACCTGTGAATGGTTGACTTACTGGTTATGGTTATATCGAGTGGACAAAAATATATCTACAGTGAGGGGAGTACAACTACTAGGATTTAGTGGAGTGAATAAGTAGTTAATGAATATTGGTTAATTGGGTTACAGTTTAGCCGATTAATCTCGGATCGTTGGAGTCCATGATCTATAAGTCCATTAGGTTCCCTACTAGCTCCTAAATGGACTAACCATAGAACAGTGCAATGGGAAAATTTGAAATGTTCAAATTTTTTTTAAGGAAAATATTAATTATATACGATATAATTAAATGTTTAATTATCGAATTAAACGAATTGGAGAAATAGAAATATTTAAATATGATTTAAATATTAATTACATGAATGAGGATTCATGTTTGAAATAGGTGTTTTAATAATTTAGTATTAGATATTGAATTAGTTTAATTAATTATTAGAATTAATTATATTTAAAATTAATGTATTTCATTTAATATTAATTTTTGAATTAATATTTTTTGAAATTAAAAAATATATATTTTGATATTTAAATTTAAGAAATTCAAATTTAATTGAATTTTTAAATTTAATTGAATTTTGGTAAAAAATTCAATTAAATAAAATGAGTAGAGTGAGTGGGTTTTTCATACTTCACCTACTCACTTAAACACCTCCAATTTCCACTAAGTTAATGGTTTGATTGGTGTCCATCTATGGTGAGATAATTTTGCATTTTATCTTTTATATATATATATAGAAGGTTTTAATTTATGAAAAAGGTTCATGCAAAATCAAAATTTATGAGAAGAAATTGGATCATTTTCTTATCTCATAAAACTTCTCTCCAATCTCTTTCTCCCTTCAATAGCTTATTATTTTGGATCCCACAATCCAATCTAAGGCCAAATGATAGTAGGAAAGACTCTTGTAGTGGTCTACAAGCCATTGAAGAGGAGATTCAAGCTGAAGATTGGAACATTTCGTGGATTCTACAAAGGTTGTATTTTCCGAAACCCTATTTCTATTTTATTGAACATGCATGCTTTTAATATAAAATTGATGTAGTTAGAATGCTTAATATCCTAATTGCTTCTGCATGTTCAATGTCAACACCATCGATTGGCATGAGAGCATGATTTAAGCGCTCAATTTTATGTTAATTTAAGCATGGTGGGTGTTGTTCATAGGTTATATAAAATAGGTGATGATATGGATATCTATTACAGTTTTGGCATTAGATTTCTCTTAAATTATGTTGTAATTGTTGTAATTGGCTCTTTGTTTATGGGCCTTAATGTGTGACTAAAAGTCTGTAAATTTGTTAGAGTTAATAGAGTTGAATCTAGGTCATAATTGAAGAAATTTGAAAGCAAACATAGCAGCAGAAAACTAAAACTAAAGCTTTAGCCTCGTAGCATCGCAACGTTGTTCATTAAGCAGCCCAAAAATGCACGTGCTAGGTTGTTCGGTTCGGGTGGCTTTGGTTTGATCGGTTCGACTTCATTTGGTTCGATTTAGCTCAATTTTGGACCGATTGACTATTTCAAGCCTTGGAGGTTCAGGTCGGGAGGTTTGGGGCCGATTCAGGTGGTCTAGAGGTGGTTCAAGGCTTATATTTTGTTTATTCTTGTAATAATTAGTTTGTTTGGTTGCTTAGGATACCAAAACTAGTCCATATAAGTGTATGTTTAATTATTTATGCATTTTGGATGTATATTATAATTAAATTAAATATTGTATGTGCATAACATATGTCATGTAGATTTATTTGATTTTTAAGTTCATATATGTTTAATATAATTTGTTATATTAAATTATGAAATGTTTGACAAATGTTATGGATTGATTAGCATATCCATATTATGTTATAAAAATGGATTAGACATTTAAAATCTATAACAAAGATAAGGCGCATGCTCATTTAGGGTTAACAAATAAGAACTTGTTTTAATTAGTTAAAATAGGTCGTTATCTTGTAAAACTTTGGTTACAAACTCACCTGACCTAAAATCTTATATAAGGCTAGGATACTTAAGTTGACAGTTTACGGAACACCTGCTACTTAGGGATTTTAGCCAGTTCTTGAGCGTTGTTGACCTAGTTTTATGAGCATGCATGAGCGATGTGAGGTAATAAATTGGTTTATCACTTAGACATCGTAGGTTAAATCCAAATATAAAAGTTATACTTGGATAAACACCTAGACTTAGGTTGTATTTATTAGCCAGAATATCCTAAGTAAAGATTTACCCAAAACAAATAGAACACTTCAGTGGGAGATTAATAATATATACGATATATTGTTTTTAGCTCTCACGTTCCTAAGAGTTCACACTGTGAGATTCATGCTCTGCTTTGAGTCACCATAAGAGTGACCTCCATTCGGAAAGTGTTTGCATGGGTTAATAGCAAGGTGAATAGAGGAAGTTATTCATAATAAGTAGGAGAAGAAAGTGTGTCAACACATCCTACGGTCTCCTCCATTAGGTTGGATCGTGAGATTCCTATGTTGCATCTGCTTGTCGCTTTTAAGTGACATTAGCTAGTCATCTTTTCAGCGACTATCCCTTCGGAGGGTTGTAACATGGGATTTAGAACAACTCAAATTTTAGAAATGGGTAGGGTCTCTTAGGTCGATTTCCAATTTTGACTCTCGATTCAGTAGCATTGTTGGGACTGACCTCTGGGGTCTGAAAATGGCGGGTCACACTTATGAGAATTACAAGTGTTAGTATATTCTAGACCAAAGAAACGATAGCTAAAAGATCTATTAGAGTATGAGTTACTCTAGTAATAGTGAACAAGATAGAATATAACTTGACTACTCTTCTTAATGAGCTTTAGACTTATTAGTCCCTCTTGAAATCTAAGGGACAGGAAGCGGAGGTAAATGTTGTCACCACGAATAAAGTCAATAGAGGATCGTCCTCTAGGAAAAAGTTTGGCCCCTCTTCTTCTAAGAAAAATAGTGTTTCGATGTAAAAAGGTAAGAGGAACAAAAAAACTCTTACTGACTATAAAGGTAAGGCAAAGTTGCAGGTAAAGGAAAATGTTTCTATTGCAATGAGAATGGGCACTAGAAAAGAAACTGCCCAAAGTACCTTGCAGAGAAGAAAGCCGAAAAAGAAAAACAAGGAAACTATTTTCAGAAGAATACTTGTGGAAGGCGAGATAAGTCTCAGGGTTGTGAATAAGAGAGGTTATCCCAGAAAAAGCAGTGGGAGTTTTTGAAGTTGTTATCCGGAGATAGATCTATTATATTAGATAATGTACTTTTTCTTTTGAATTTTTTAAAAAAATTATATCTATCTCTTGTTAGAACAATTGTGCAAGGTATCTTTTGACATAAATGAAGTGGTCATTAGCAAAAAAGGTATTCTTATTTGTTCTTAAAACAAGAAAACAAGTTATATGTTAAAAACCAACCAAAATAAAGGCAATTTTAAATATCAAGATGTTTAAAACAGTTGAGACAGGAAAAATAAATAAAAGGCAAAAATTTCTTCAAGTATGTATCTTTGGTACCTAAGACTTGGTCACATTGATCTCAATGGGATTGGGAGATTGGTTAAAGAGTGATCATCTAAGTTAGTTAGAAGAAAACTCTTTACCTCCATGTGAGTCTTGTCATGAAGGTAAGTTAACCAAACAACCTTTTATTAGAAAAGGTCTAAGGGCCAAAGAACACTTAGAACTCGTGCATTAAATGTCAAAGCACGAGAAGGATGTGAATGTTTCATCAGATGACAATTCAAAATGCAGTTATGTTTACCTAATACATCATAAGTCCAGACTCCTTGAAAAGTTCATAAGGCAGAGGTTGAAAACTAGTTAAGTAAAATGTTTTAAGAAACTTCAATTAGATTGAGGTAAAGAGTACATAGACCTGAGATTCTTGGACTATTTAATAGAAGATGGAATTCAGTCACAACTCTCTACACCTGGCACCTCAGCAGAACGGTGTATCGAGAAGAAGAAACATAACCCTATTAGACATGGTTCGGTTGATAAATGAGCTATGCTCAGTTGCCTAATTTGTTTTGAGGATACGCAGTAGAGGCTGCTATATACTTTTGAACATAGTTCCCATTGAGAGTGTTTTTGAAACTCCATATGAGTTATGGAGAGGTCGTAAAAGTTGTTTACAACATGTAAAGGCTATTTATGTTATTTTAGAATTTGGAGAAGACCAACTCATATGTTGGTGGAGAACCCTAAGGAATTGGAATGTTAAAAGTATGCCTATTCATAGGCTACCCAAAAGTTGAATACTTCTTTAATCTAGAAGAAAATAAAATATTTGCATCAGCAATACTACTTTTCTCAAAGAAGACCCCGTGAGAGATCATTGATCTTGTCATAAGCTAGCATTGTGTCACGTTTGCATAGAAGTTACAGAAAATCAACAAAAAAATGTTGATTAAGCTGGTCCTATAACAAGAGTTGTTAGTGTTGAGAATGTCCTAAATTCGCAGTTCATAAATATTGTTAACATATTCTATATATCAATAAATGTGTCATTGAGTATCTTATTCAAATTGTTATTGATATTGCATTCTATTATAAATCTAATAAACAAATCCATAGCTATAATATGAATATTTTAACTTTATGTGGTGATAAAAAAGAGGATCTAGTTTAGTATATAGCCAAAAAGGCCTATAAGTATATGGATGCAGCCCATTTTGTATACTAATACAGATGATGTGATCCTAAAATAATTCAAATAGAGACATGTGAGTGGAGGCATCCTATGCAATGGGTTTTCATAAGATTGGACCACGAAGTAGTCACTTTTCTTTATAATGATCGTTTATTGTTAAAACTGACTATTTCAAATTTCAATGACCTAGGGTAACTCGATCTTAATCCTTAGCTAACTATAAACTCCTGTTTATTCGGGATTATCTTCTGATCTACATAGGCGAGAGTAGTCCAACAACACTACTCAATAAGCCTCCCATTTAGGGGATAAGACAGGATAGATAGTTGGGTCATAGTTTTGCAAGATGGAATTTGCTCCTACCCGACTTAGGGTTAGCAGATAGGTCGTTCTCTTAAGCGTTGAATCCTGGTCTTGAACAAAGGGACTCCACCCTCTCTTGATCAAGAGGGTCATGGTTTATGAGTCGGACTATAAACCAATTGTTCAATGGAGGATCAGTGGGAGCTTAAGGAGCAAGATTAATTTATAGGGGTAAAACAGTAATTTTGACCTAGCTGTAAATGCGAACGACCTATGAAGGATCGACTTACCGATTATGGTTAAAATGGACAGAAATATATCTACAGTGAGGAGAGTGAAACTATCGAGCTATAGCGGTGTGTCTTGGTTGTTAACGAATGATGATTAATTCAGTTTAAAAAGTTCAACCGATTAATTGCAAATCGTTGGAGCTCATGATATGTAGGTCCATAAGGTCCATCTACTAGCTCGTAAAATTATCTTGGATTAGTGAATTGAGTGAATTTGAAATGATGAGATTCGAAATTAGCGTTTTGAATTTGAATTGTTCAAATTTAACTAGGGTTTCTATTAATTGTATTTGATACAATTGAAACGTTTAAAATTGGAGAATTCAAAGTATTTAAATAATGATTTAAATATTTGATGACGTAAAATATAATATTTGATATTTGATATTAAATTAAATTAATTAAAATTAGTTTAATTAATTATTCAATTTTATTTAATTTTAAAATTCATTCAAAATTGATAATTTGATTAATTAGAATTTTGGATTTTGAAAATTCAAAATTATAAAATTAAATTAAAATTTATTTTTTGAAAAATCAGATTTAATTTGATTTGATTGATCAAAATTAATTGAATTTGAAATTGAAAGTGGGAAAATCCAATCTTAGATTTTTCCACTCAATTTAACACCTCATACTGCTTCAATGTCAATGGAAATTGAAGTGGCATCAGCCATGCTAACTAATTTGCATGGTCTTCATCTATAAATTGAAGTTTTGAAGTTGTTAGAGAATAATAGAGAAGGTCTCTGTGGTGGTCTATTAAAGGATTGAAACATAAATTTGTGGATCTTAGCTAGAATTGAAGTGTTTTCATCCAAGGTATTGTGTTCTCTTCAAAAATTATGTTTCAATGCATGTTTTTAAACTCAAATTAAGTGTAATTAGAGTGCTTATTGGTTCTAATTTTTTCTACTGCATGTTAGTTCATTCTATCAGTTAGAACTGGCCAGCTGTATCTTTCTCAAAACTTGAGAGTGCCTCGACGTAGTATGAGGGTTATGTGACAACCTATCCGCAATATGGGTTTAGTAGAAACTCATGCCATCGAGAATCCTTTGACCTACAATTAGGCAATGAGTGATCAAAGGAATGGTGTCCTAACATACCTCGAGGAATAGAGGATATAAGATGTATTCCCCATATGTTAATAGTTAGAAGTCTACTGTATGCTTGCAAAGGTCCTCACGACTAAAGTGTTTGAGGATCACCTAGTGAGTCTAGGACTACGGGTTGTATAATCTAGGGTAAGTGGGAGAAAAACGCATGGGTATATGATGCCTAGTGAAGACAAACCATAAGTAAAACAAACACTCGGCTTTCGCCTAGAGCCCAAGGCCTAACTTAAAAAACCCATGGGTATATGATGCCTAGTGAAGACAAACCATGGGTATGCAATGCTCTAGTTTATTGTATTTCTCTCTAAAACTCAACAACCTAACATTACGTGTATATATGTGTTTCCACTAGAGTTTTAGTCCAAGTGGGGGTTTGTTGGGTTTTATGTCCTAAAACTTGTGGTTTATAAACAAAAACTTATTCTGTTATCAATAAAGATGTTATTGAAGTTTATTAAATAAAGTTGTTATTGAATGTATGAATTATTTATTCATTTTAGAAAGAACCTAAATCCAATAAACTAAGATCCATGACTATTATATGAGTACTTGGACTTTATGTGGAGACAAAAGAGTGGATCAAGTTTGAGTAGATAGCCAAAACGGTTTATAGTATACAAATAAGGTTGGGTATCTTATCCTAGGGACACTATTGGATGCGACCCACTTTATATTTAGTATAAACGATATGATCCTGAATCGTTCATGTGGAGACATGCGAGTGGAGGCATCTTGTGCAAAGAGTTTGTATAAGATCGGACCAAGAAATAAGTCAAATGTTGTTTATTGTTTAAGACTGACTATTTCAAAGCGATAACATAGGTTATTTGACCTTAATCCTGAGCTAAGTTTGAACTCCTATTTATTCGGGATTATCTTTAGATTTTCATGGGTGAAGATTGGCTCAATGTTGGCTAAATAAGCCCCTCATTTTAGGGTTAAGACCGGGTAGATAGTTGGAGACATAAGATGTAAGATAGAATCGACTCTTACCCGATTTTAGGGATAATAGAGAGGTTGTTCCCTTAAGTGCTGACTCTGGTCTTTAACAAGAGGCCCCACCCTTTCATTGGGTCGAGAGGGACTCTGTTTGATGATTGGATCATAAATCAATTGTTCATTAGAGAATCAATGAGACTTAAAGAGCAAAATTAAATCTTGAGAGAAAAATAGTTTTTGACCCAGTCGTTATTACCAACAACCTGTAAAGGGTTAACTTCCTGAATTGTTATATCGAGTGGGCATAAATATATCTACAGTGAGGGGAGTGCAACTATTGCGTTTTAGTGGACTGACCCTGTAGTTAAAGAATGTTGGTTAATTGGATTAAAGAATTTAGTCGGTTAATCTCGGATCATTAGAGCCTACGATCTATAGGTCTATGAGGTCCCCCTACTAGCTCATAAATAGACTAAATCTTAGAATAGTGTGATGAGAGAATTTGAAACGTTCAAATTTGTTTTAAGGCAATTTTTAATTATATACGATATAATTAAATATTTAATTAGCGAATTAAACAAATTGGAGAAGTGGAGATATTTAAATATGATTTAAATATTAATTACATGTATGGGGATTCATGTTTGGAATAGGTGTTTTATTAATTTAATATTAGATATTAATTTAGTTTAATTAATTAAATTTTTTGAATTTATGAATTTTCTCAATTTTCTTTCTCCATATTTACAAGGGAGTGTATCCCTCATATATATAATAATAATTGCCAAACATGATAAAGACACTTAACGGTAAAAAGAATGAAAATAAGAAAAGAATAAATACTAATTGCAAGAAATAACATTCCAAATGAGTAAGGGGAAGGAGAATGCTTTCCATATTTAACACTCCCCCTCAAGCTGGATTGTATATGTTGATTAAGTCTAGCTTGGTTTTCAACACTTCAAACACGTTCTTGAATAGAACTTTTGTAAGAATGTCAGCAATTTGCCTCTTGGTAGGTATGTAGTTGAGTGAGATACTTTTATTTTCAATTTTCTCCTTAATAAAGTGTCGATCAATATCCACATATTTTACGCGATCGTGATGGACTGGGTCTTTGGCAATGCTTATAGTAGCTCGATTATCACAGTGTACCTCCATCGGTTCTTCTTATTTGATTTTTAAGTTCATATATGATGTTTTTGAGCCACCTTCTTTCACATATTCCTTAAGCTATCGTTCTTAGTTTAGCTTCGACACTACTCCTGGATACTACTGATTGTTTCTTGCTTCGCCAAGTGATCAAGTTTCCTTAAACAAAGGTACATCCGGTAGTTGATCTTCTATCTATTTTTTAGCTTGCCCAACGACATCTGTGCAGATTTCAATGTTTTTTTCCCTAGATTTCTTGAAGTACAATTCTTCTCATAGTGTTTCTTTCAAGTACTTGAGTATTCTGTAAATAGCTTGCATATTGTCTTTTGTTGGGTTGTTCATAAATTGATTTACAAAGCTAACTGCAAGACAGATATAAGGTCTAGTGTGTGTTAGGTAAATCAATTTTCCAACTAGCTTTTGATATTGATCTTTGTTAACCATTGTGTTTTCTTTGATTATGTGATGATTTGTGTAAATGGGAGTATTAGCAAGCTTACATCCAAGCACATTTGTTTCTTTTAAAAGGTCAAGGACATATTTGTTGGGAATGCCCTAAAACTCGCAGTTCGTAATCATAGAAGCATATTCTATTTATCAATAAAAGTATTGTTGAAGCACTTATTCGATAAAAGTGTTATTGAAATTGCATTATGTAATAAAAATCCAGTAAATGAATCCATGGCTATAGCATGAATACTGTAACTTTATGTAGAGACATAAAAGAGGATCAAGTTATAGTATATAACCAAAAAGGTCTATAAGTATATGGATAAGATTGAGTACCTTGTCCTGGGGACACTATGGATGCGGCCTACTTTGTATACTAATACAAACGACATGATCCCAAAATCTTTCATGTGAATACATGTGAATAGGGGCATCCCTTTGAAGGATCCTTGAGCGGAAACGATGGATCTTCCCAATCTTCCCAGTTTTATAGAATATAAAAATTTACAGAGACATACAGAATCATGCATTTAATTCAGAAACACAACATGCTTAATAAAATAGAAGAGAAAAAGGGGAATATGAGGCTTACCCTTGAAGACTCCAAATTTCACATCTCCTCTTCCTAGTGAAAATCATGAACATAATTGAAATGGCCAATTGGACACCACCAATTAGAAACCTCAGTATTATCAGGCAGAGAACACAGGAGGTGTGGTCTTTGGCTATTTTGGATTGAGAGAGAGAGTAGTAATTGAGAGAAGAGAGGATGAAATTTCTCAGAGAAACATATAGAACTTTCTGTGTCTTTTTCAGGAAAAAGAAGAAGACCTAATCAACGTACCTACTCCTACACATTATGGAGAGAAAGAAGAAGGGAGGGAATTGTAACTCTCTCCCCATAAATTAATTCAAAAAATTAATTAAATTAATTAAATAAAACTAATTAATTAATTTGATAAATAATTTAATATATATTAATATGATAATTACATAAAAAAGTTCATGTAAAATCAAAATTTTTGTGAAGAAATTGGATCATTTCTCTTATCTCACCAAACCACTCTCCAAGCTCTTTCTCCCTTCAATAGCTTCTCATTTTGAATCTCACAATCCAATCTAAGGCTCGAAGATAGTAGAGAAGACTCTTGTGTTGGTTTAAAAGCCATTGGAGAGGAGATTCAAGTTGAAGATTGGAGCATTTTGTGGATTCTACAAAGGTTATATTTTTAGAAACCCTATTTCTATTTTATTGAAGATGCATGCTTTTAATATAAAATTAATGTAGTTAGAATACTTAAGATCCTGATTGCTTCCACATGTCGATTGTCAACACCATTATAATGGAGAAATTCACCTACTTACTCTCAAGATGGGAATGAGTTCCCAGTTTCCCACTCAGAAAAATCCTCAAGATGGAAGACTTATTGAGTCAACGAAACTGGCCACTCTTAAAGGATCCTAATGAAGGGTCCTTGAGCGGAAGCAATCGATCGTCCCAAATCCCATTTTACAGAATTCAATTTTATAGAAAAAAAATAATTATGCATTTAATTCAAATAATACAACATGCATATGATATGAAATTGCAGAAAAATAAATTTGGATTTCAAAAACCCTTACCTAAGAACACAAACACTAAAAGGGCACCACTAATTGGAGACCACGGTATTCTTAGGTAGAGAACCCACGAGTTGTGGGCTTTGGTTATTTTGGTGAGGATAAGGAGAAGTGAGAGGAAGAGAGAAGCATGCAATTTTCTTTTCTTTTGTTTTTTCACTCATAGAACTATTCTGCGTTTTTCTTTTGCAGGATGGAGAATAAGCAGATATATAATTTTTTTTTCCACTTACATGAAGTGGAGAGAAAAGTGGGGGGAGGGAGTTAACTCCCTCCCATTAATTAATTTTAAAAAAATTATATATTATATATATATATATAATTTATTTACTTATTTAATAAATAATTTAATATATATTCATAGATAACCATCTTATCATATAATATTATTAAACTGTATGTTATATCATATATAACATATAAATTATAGTTTTAATATTATATTATATACAATATAACCTAAAGTTTTTTTTCTCTCACTAATGACATTTAATATAATCACATTTATATTAAATTTAACAATATGAATCCAATTCATAAAAATTAATTTTGAATCATATTCAAATATTTATTTTCTCTCATAAATAATTAATATTATAATATATCAAATACATTATAGTAATTCACATACAATTAAAATTTATTAATTATACACATATATTTAATTTCCTCAATTAATTTGAACAATTCAAATTAATCCAAAAACTGATTCTAATTAAATCTCTTTGAGCTAATGAGGAGACCTCTTGGACCTGTAGCTTGAAGTTCCAATGGTATGCAAATAATTAATTAAACTCTTTAATTAAATTATTCACCATCCGTTAACTGTTGGACACTTCACTAAAGACCAACAACTACACTCTTCACACTATAAATATATTTTTGTATCCATTGGATATAACAATTAACATTATGATGACCCTTCCAAATTGCTCATAAGTTTAACTAGGTCAAAATTACCATTTTGCCCCTCTAGTTACATCTAACTTATTAAGTACCACTGATCCCTCTAATAAATAATAAATCATAGTCCAACTATGACTAAACACATCTCAGGCCAAGAGAGGGTGTGACGCCACATTATTCAATCCTCGAAATCAGCCTTTAAGGGAGAAATTTATCTACTTACCTCAACCTTAAGGAATGAGTGAATTCTTTCTTGTGTAGCTGTGTTCCCAGCTCATCAATCGGACGAATTCCCAAAATGGTAGGCTTATTGAGTCGAAAATCTGACCACTCTCACCCATACAAATCAAAGGACCGCCCTTACAGGCAGAAGTTTACAACTCACTCAAGATTCAGGTCATGTTACCTATGGTTATCTTGGTGAAATGTAAGTCTCTATTATGAACGACGTTATATAATGAGACTAAACTTTTCGTGGTCTGATCTTATACAAACTCATTTGTATAGAATATTCCCGCTCACATGTCTCTACATGAATGATCAGGATCAAATCATTTGTAGCACTTTACAACAATTGTAACATCTACAAAGTGGGCCATACTCGTAGTGTCACTAGGATAAAGTATCTAGCCTTATCCATCTACTACAGACTATTTAGGTTATCACTTAAACATGATTCACCTGTATGTCTCTATATACATTTTAAGCTACAAGATGTTGGATGTCAGTTTATTGGTTTGTGGTTAATGCAACTAATGTTGAAATGAAAGATGGGATCCTACGAGATTTAGGACATCAACCCCAACAACTCTCACCCATACAGATGAAAGGATTTCTCTCATAAGTAAGAATTTTATAACTCACTCAGGATTAAGGTCAAGTTACCTATGGTCATCCTAGTGAAATGTAGTCCTCTTCAATTAACTGCGTTATAAAGAAAGACTAATCATTTTGCAGTCTGGTCTTATACAAACTCTTTGGATAGGATATCTCTACTCATATATCTCCCCATGAATGATCAAGAATAGATCATTGTAACACTTTACAACTATTGTAATAATTACAAAGTAGGTCATATCTGTAGTGTCACCAGGATAAGATACCTAATCTTATCCATATACTATAGACTATTTAGGTTATTACTAAAACATGATCCATTTGTATGTCAACCACATACATGTTTAAGTTACATTAAATAGCCTTGGATCTTAGTTTACTGAATTGAGTTAATGCAAACTAAATGTAAAATCAAACAACATCTTATTTTATTAAATAAATAATTTCTGTACAAAGAATTTAAAAACTATGAAACACACGAGATTTAGGGCAACATTCTGTTGGAACGTTTGAGGTTTGAGGAATTCCTAAACGCCTCAAGCCCTTCGACACGTGGTCAAAGAGGTAAATCCCCAAATTGTGATATGATTTGAGACGATGTGTGGAAACGAGATAAATGAGAAACATAAAAGGTTATTGAGTTTTGACTGTTGTTTTACCGTCCTTTGTAAAGAAAAGAGTCGTAAGTTGAATATACTCTAGGGCCAGAATTCCAAGATCTTGATATCGTCTTTTTCCTTAGGCCATATTGATGCTACCATAAATGATGAGAAAGGTTTCCGGAGATTCATTGGAGTTATCGAAGTGTGAGTAAAGATAAATCAGTGAATACATGGGAATTGATCGTGAGGCTAAATGAGGTTTTAATCTTCCTTGGATTCTTGAGGGTGATTTTAATGAAATTTTGGAGGCTGATGAAAAAAGGGATGGTGCTACTATAAGCCAAAGCCAGATGAACCGGTTCAGAGAAACTATCAATTCCTGCAAGTTGTGCGATCCAGGATGGAGTAGGAAAACTCTCAACGGAAGCTTCATTTAAGAGATGCTTGACTGGTCCCTAATCAATAACGATTTGGCAGCTAGATTCTCATATATCCATGTTAGTCACTTGAACTTTCATAATTCTGATCATAGACTATTATTGCAAATCTTCATGTTTCAAGTGCTTCATGTCCTGGGCGAAGGGTAGCAAAGCCTATCAGGTTTAAAGAGTGTTGGGTACAATTTCATGAGTGCAGGGAAATTATCCTTAACTGCTGAAGTAAAAGCTGAAGAGAGCGGGATGAGTGGCATCCTTCCCTGATAAACTAAAATGATTTCTTAATAGTCTTACAGATTGGAACAAAGACAAGCTGAAACCTTTATTATGTTGATTCCCCATGTCCCTAGACCGAAGCACATGGTTGAGTTTCGTCCCAATCATGTTTTATGAGGTTGTAAGTTTTCAAAAGGTGTTTGGCTTTCTTTCCTCCCATCATAAAGCAAGCTTTTGGGTTTTTTCAAGGAACCTGGAGCCCGGCGGACTGTTCGGATCAGAAGGTTGCAACCATCCTTTTGTGGGATGTGTGAAATTATAAGAATCTGGTGAATTCCAGTGGCTCCACCCTGGAAACACCCTAGTACATAGGATCTCTCTACATGTTAAGGATATTTGTTACGTGTCATGTTAAGGAGCCTCCCTTGCTTAGAGAAATGAGTAAGTCGAGTTATGGTTCGTGCTCTCCTTCTGATTTTGGCCTCTGAAAAATCAACATTAAAGCGCATTGGTCGATGGGGATGGTGCCGATGGAATCAACTGGGTTGTTCGTGACTTCGTTGGGTCTTTTGTTCTTGTTGGGTGTAAGCAGGTGAAAGTGAATTGGGCCATCAAAAACCTAGAAGCCCTTGCAATTATCCATGGTTTACCTAACTTTCTTTCTAGGTTTGATGATGGTCCCTCCACTCCCTTGATTGTGGAATTTAATTGTATCGATCTCATTAGTGTTGTTACCTACAAGGGGCTTGATCCTTTTTAACTATGTTGTTTTGTTAAGGATATTGATGATTTAGCTAGGATCACCGAAGCTGCCTCTTTCGTCTGCTGTTTGCTTTCGGCTAATGGGGTTGCTTATTGCCTTGCTCGTGACATAGTTCTTAGTGGTAGTCATAGGGTTTATTTTGTTAATCCCTTTTCTTCCTTCTCTGAAGATGTTGTTTGAGTTTTTTTTATGGTTCCTGGTTGATTTGCCTATGCTTGTGAGGAGGTTTGGTGTTCAGACGTTTCCTTGTTTCAATGCATTATTTTTTTCAAAAAAAAAAAAAAAAAAAAACCTCAAAACTCCCTAAATAGTAAATACTACATCTTTACCTCTGGTTGAACTTGACTTTGGAAGGTAGCACATTGGGAACAATTTTTATTGGGTGGCTTTAGCCCCTCATTTGTATAAAGATCTCTCAAATAATCAAAATTCACTCCTAGTTCTTAATTCAACACTTTACATCTACTAATTTTTACTTTTTATTTAATATATACATATACACACACATACTATTCTAATTACTTTTTTCAAAAAGTTTCCCAAACCCATGTGTCATGTGGGATCACCCAATCCTAAAATAGGACCGTAGTATCTTCCATGTAAATTATTGGCTAAATTACTAGATTTAATCTATCAGATTTCAATTAGGGTTCCACTAGATGTATTTTTTAAACTCAAGCGCGTATTAAATATAACATTAAAAGTTCGTATACTTATTAGGTACTTACTAAATACCTTTTAGGAGCTATTTATTTTTTGAGAATTTAGATAACTTGAATCTTCAGATAGCTACTAGCTTTATGTGTTATTTTGTACAATAAAATACATACATACATACATACATGTATATGTATATGTATATGTATGTATTAATTCAATTTTAACTCTCTTGTTTTTTACCAAAAGTAACCATTAATATAATTGAAGGTTTTAGTTAGTATATACATACCTTTATTTATTTTTAATAAAAAATACAAAATGTGAAATAAAGATGATCTATTTGTATGTCAGCCAGATACATGTTTAAGTTATATTAAATAACTTTGGATTTTAGTATATTGGATTGGGTTAATGCAAACTAAATGTCAAATAAAATATCATCTTATCTTATTAAATAAATAATTTATGTACAAAGAATTTACAAACTACGAAACTCACGAGATTTAGGAATCAAACTCCAATATTGTGTTGGAACTTTTGAGGTTTGAGGAATCTTTCACAGGTTTCTGTGATGTTAAAGAAAGTAAAAACGAATTCATATTCAAATACAAAATACACACCTCTTCGGGCCTATTGATCAAACTTCCCAAAGAACTTCTTCTGCTCCTCCTCCGAATAGGGAAAGATACCCTATATTATAGATGAATAAAAACATAATAAAAATAACAAAATAAAAGATATAATAAAACAATAAACATAGGAATGGCACTTACCAGTTGTGATAAACAATGATACATAGACCTAAACTCAGAAAATATCTGCTCCGATTCCACTAGCATTCATAGTTATCTCAGTAAGGATACTGATGTTCAAAGCAGAGAGTACCAATGGCGAAACATTGTTAGGTGTACCTAATGAAAAATCCCGGAAGTACGGGGTATGTATAAGATCATAAGTTTCATGGTGAACATTGGGTGATCAATTGGTAGTTGATTCACTAGCCTCGTATAAAGCCACGTATACCAGACAGCACAACCAAGACCTAAAATTGACGCAACAAAGATACGAAAAAAATATCCATTATTTATAATGGCTTATTACATCAATAACTTGACTTTGATCAAGGTGATTAAAAACATCTGACACAGAAGTTCCAAAGAATATAAATTGATTGATTAATCCGTGATGGCAAGTAGTTCTTTACTTAAAAGAATCTAAACCTAGCCAAGTCTAAAAGAGATAAATCAAAACTGTGAGTCAAATAAGGACCCGGATCATGGTAATCGATAATGAAATTCCAGGCCTTTCTAATACTCATGGTATGACTCGGCTCCCTGGACCGTAGCAACCAATACTTCCCCTGGGTTTCCTATTTCGGACTATATGCAAGAGATGCAAATGCATGCAATGCTCTAGTGTTAGTGAGGTAGGTGTGTGCTTATTGAAAATAGGTGAACCCTAAGTTTCTACATATCTAGCTACTGACTATGTACACAACTTTCATTGTTCACACATCACATGTGGATTGGTGGATTTCTCATATTGGTGCTGCTGCGCATGCAGCCATTTTTATGGTAAGAGACTATGATCCAACTACTCGCTACAACGATCTATTAGATCGTGTACTTAGGCATCGGATGCAATCATATCACATCTAACTGGGTGTGTATATTTTTAGGCTTTCACGTTTTGGTTTGTATATTCATAATGATACCATGAGTGCTTTAGGGGTCCCCAAGATATGTTTTCGATACCGTATACAATTACAACCCGTCTTTGCTCAATGATACAAAACACCATGCTTTAGCACCTAGTATAACGGCCCCCGGTGCAAAACAGGCACAGTTTGACTTGGGGTGGATTTTAGTGGCAGTGGGCGGCAAAGTGCTTTTTTACCTATTTCGTTAGGAACCGCGATTTTTTGGTACATCATATTCATGCATTTACGATTCATGTAACGTATTGATACTCTAAAAGTGTTTCTATTTTCTCGTAGCTCGCGTTTGATACCGATAAAACATCTTGGTTTTCGTTTCCCTTGTGATGGACCCGGAAGAGGGGGTACATGTCAAGTATCCGCTTGGGATCATGTCTTCTTAGGGCTATTTTGGATGTACAATTCCATTTCGTAGTAATATTCCATTTCAGTTGGAAAATGCAGTCAGATGTTTGGGGTAGTGTAAGTGATCAAGGGTAGTAACTCATATTACGGGAGGAAACTTTGCGGAGTTCCATTACTATTAATGGGTGGTTCGCGATTTGCTTATGGGCACAGGGATCCTAGGTAATTCAGTCTTATGGTTCTTCATTATCTGCATATGGCCTGTTTTTCCTAGGTGCTCATTTTGTATGGGCTTTTAGTTTAATGTTTCTATTTAGTGGGGGTGGTTATTGGCAAGAACTTATTGAATCCATCGTTTGGGCTCATAATAAATTAAAAGTTACTCCTACTACTCAGCTTAGAGCCTTGAGCATTGTCCAAGGATGTGTTGTAGGAGTAACCCATTACCTTCTGGGTGGAATTGCCACAACATGGGCGTTCTTCTTAGCAAGAATTATTGCAGTCGTATAATGGCTAGGAGGATTTGAAAGGCATTATGGCACTAAGATTTCCAAGGTTTAGTCAAGGCTTAGCTCAGGACCTCACTACTCATCGTATTTGGTTTGGTATTGCTACCGCCCATGACTTCGAAAGTCATGATGATATTACTGAAGAACGTCTTTATCAGAATATTTTTGCTTCTCATTTCGGGCAATTAGCAATAATTTTCCTGTAGACTTCTGGAAATCTGTTTCATGTAGCTTGGCAAGGCAATTTTGAAGCATGGGTACAGGACCCTTTACATGTAAGAACGATTGCTCATGCAATTTGGGATCCTCATTTTGGTCAACCGGCCGTCGAAGCTTTTACTAGAGGTGGTGCTCTTGGCCCAGTGAATATCGCTTATTCTGGTGTTTATCAGTGGTGGTATACAATCGGTTTACGTACTAATGGGGATCTTTATACTGCAGCTCTTTTTCTATTATTTCTTTCTACGCTATCTTTAATAGCAGGTTGGTTACACCTACAACCGAAATGGAAACCGAGCGTTTCCTGGTTTAAAAATGCAGAATCTCGTCTCAATCATCATTTGTCAGGACTATTCGGAGTAAGTTCCTTGGCTTGGACAGGACATTTAGTCCATGTCGCTATTCCTGCATCCAGGGGAGAATATGTTCGATGGAATAATTTCTTAGATGTATTGCCACATCCCCAAGGATTAGTACCACTTTTTACAGGTCAGTGGAATCTTAATGCTCAAAACCCCGATTCAAATAATCATTTATTTGGTACTTCCGAAGGAGTAGGAACTGCAATTCTAACCCTTCTCAAGGGATTCCATCCGCAAACGCAAAGTTTATGGCTGACTGATATGGCTCATCATCATTTAGCTATTGCATTTATTTTTCTTGTTGCTGGTCATATGTATAAAACTAACTTCGGGATTGGACACAGTATAAAAGATCTTTTAGAAGCACATATTCCGCCAGGGGGACGATTGGGGCGTGGACATAAAGGTCTTTATGACACAATCAATAATTCGCTTCATTTTCAATTAGGTCTTGCTTTAGCCTCTTTAGGGGTTATTACTTCCTTGGTAGCTCAACACATGTACGCTTTACCTGCTTATGCGTTCATAGCACAAGACTTACTACTCAAGCTGCGTTATATACCCATCACAATACATAGCAGGATTCATTATGACAGGAGTTTTGCTCATGGAGCTATATTTTTTATTAGAGATTACAATCCAGAACAGAATGAGGATAATGTATTGGCAAGAATGTTAGACCATAAAGAAGCTATCATATCCCATTTAAGTTGGGCCAGCCTTTTTCTGGGTTCCATACTTTTGCTTTATGTTCATAATGTGTCATGCTTGCTTTTGGTACTCGGAAAAACAAATTTAATTCGAACCCATATTTGCCCAATGGATTCAATCCGCTCATGGTAAAACTTCATATGGCTTCGATGTACTTTTATCTTCAACAAGCGGCCGGCGTTCAATGCGGGTCGAAGCATATGGTTGCCAGGTTGGTTAAATGCTGTTAATGAGAATAGTAATTCACTATTCTTAACAATAGGGCCCGGAGACTTCTTGGTTCATCATGCTATTGCTTTAGGTTTACATACAACTACATTGATCTTAGTAAAAGGTGCTTTAGATGCACGTGGTTCCAAATTAATGCCGAATAAAAAGGATTTTGGTTATAGTTTTCCTTGCAACGGTCCGGGACGAGGTGGTACTTGTGATATTTTGGCTTTGGACGCCTTTTATTTGGCAGTTTTCTGGATGTTAAGTACCATTGGATGGGCTACTTTTTATTGGCACTGGAAGCACATCACATTATGGCAGGGTAACGTTTCACAGTTTAATGAATCTTCCATTTATTTGATGGGATGGTTAAGAGATTATCTATAGTTAAACTAAAATAAATCTAAGCTATGATAATACAAGATACAGGTTACATGATACCAGATACTGAGGTTGAGACTAACTATGAAGAATATACAAAGATCGTGTTATGCGGTGGCAAGGCTTATGTGTGAAACATAAAGAAAAAGGATAATTAATATAAACAGCGCAAGTTTCTTAATTGCGTTAAAGATATAAGTATGATTTTGCTTTCCCTTGGCGTACACCTTTCGATGATCAGCCGCGTTTCCCATATCTTTGTGGTGAAACAGGGACGAACGTAGTGAACACAAGGTTGCTTCCATCTCTGGAAGTACTTCTTGCTTTAGTTAACGCATTCTTCTAACCTTCTCTCGACAGATCAGAATGGCATCTTCACTTTTTCTCTCACAGGTGAAGATGCCATCTAGCATGCTTTAGCTAAACGTCTTTATTTCTTTAGCACAAATTAAGTTACTTGTTTAATTCATATTAATCACCAAGGGATTAAGAAAACATCGTGGAGAAAGTGATTAATGGAGGAACGAAAATAGACAGAAATGTGGAAATGAAAGTGATCATGACATGTAATTATAAAATCAAGCATTTGATACATGGTTGTGAATGATTTAGACTAAGAAGATGAAATACAAGTGATGAATAAGAGTTAAAAATAGATACAGAAGAGTGCCAATATCTTAACACCGATCTGGATGGAGAGATTGCTTATCGACCTAGATGGAGTGAATGGAAGGATGAGCTTCCCTCTCAGGCTTGCTCAATCGGTAGAGTTGATCTAGGTATAGAGCTTCACGGCAGGGATTTGGAATGATTCACCCTGAGACTCACCTCTCGACCTTGTCTCTTTTCTTCTCGGATCTCCTCCGATCAGCACTCAAATCAGCCTTTCTCTCAATAGCCTCATATCAATTATACCCCATATCAAGTATATCTTTCAGTGAATTAATACCGGTGTTGATACTAAACATTGTTTCAGCCCTTGGAAACTATGCTCACATTCTGGCGATCACTCAAACTTCACATCTTTTCTGGTCAAGTTTGTCAATGGAAGAGCTATCTTAGAAAAGCCCTCCACGAATCTCCTATAATAACCTGCTAAACCCGGAAAACTGCATACTTCGGTTACATTTAGGGGTCGTTCCCAATTAACTATTGCTTCTATCTTTGGGAATCAATGCTAACCCCATCAGCTGAAACTATATGCCCAAGGAATAGACTTGATTTAACCAAAAATCGCATTTACTAAATTTGGCATATGACTCCTTTTCCCTTAGAATTTGTAAAACCATCCTCAGATGTTCTTTGTCTTTCTCTGCACTACTAGAATATACTAGTATGTCGTCTATGAATACTATCACAAACTGATCCAAATAAGAATGAAATATCCTATTCATCAAGTCCATAAATACTGCAAGAGCATTTGTCAATCCAAACGGCATTATTAGGAACTCAAAATGTCCATATCTAGTTCTGAATGCAGTCTTTGGAACATCTGTGCCTTTCACCTTCAACTGGTGATAGCCTGATCTCAAATCTATCTTAGAGAATACCGTGGCCCCCTTTAACTGATCGAAGTGATCACTTATACTAAGCAATGGATACTTATTTTTAATGGTCACATTATTCAATTGTCTATAGTTTATGCATAATCTAAGAGTACCGTCTTTCTTCTTAACAAACAAGATTGGCGCTCCCCAAGGCGACAAACTGTGTCTAATGTACCCCTTATCCACAAGTTCTTGTAACTGAACTTTTAATTCTTTTAGCTCCGTTGGTGCCATCCTATATGGTGCTTGGGATATAGATACGGTACCAAGAATTAACTCAATAGTAAATACCATTTCCCTATCAGGTGGTAAGCCTGGTAACTCTTCAGGGAACACATCTAAAAATTCTTGTACCACAGGTACATCCTCAGGTTTCAGTTTCTTATCCTGTGAAACTGCTACGTAGGCTAAATAGGGTTCACATCCTTTACTCAACAACTTCCTAGCCTTCACTGCTGATATTAAACTTCCTGGAAGTATTCTTTTACTTCCCACCAGGGTTATTTCTTTTTCACCTGGTTTCCTTAACACTATTTTTTTCTTAAAACAATCCATAGTGGCATAGTGTTTAGTTAGGAAATCCATACCTAGGATAACATCAAACTCTAGTAATTCTAATGGAATCAAGTCAACCCAAAAACTCTGATTTCCAAACGTTACTTCACAATTTCTATAATACTCATGTATAACTAGAGTATCTCCTACAGGCGTAGAGATAAACAAATGCTCATTCATATGCTCAGGCACTCTATCTATATGTAATGTACACATGCTACATATGAATGAGTACGTGGCACCAGGATCAAATAATGCATAAGTGGATTGGTTACATAAAGTTATCGTACCGGTTATGACATCTGGAGCCTCTTCCGCTTCCTGGTGTGTCATAGCGTTTCCTCTACCCTGTTGCTGCTACGGTTGCTGTTTCGGTCATCTAGCTACCCCTTTCTGCTTAGCTACACTGGATCCCTCACTTCTAGTTCCAATCGTTCTAGGTTGGTTTACAGTCTGGGTAACTCCTCTTTGCTCATTCTGTGCTCCATGACCTAGCTGAGGCAATCTCTCTTGAAATGCCCAGCTTGTTCGCACTGGAAACACACATTCCTATTACCATAACGTACTCCTGTATGAGGCCTACCACAGTTTACACAAAGTGGTTTCCTCCCCGTACTAGTTACTGACTCGCTAGCGCGACCTGATACCAATCTTACGACTTGAACTTTGTTGGCTCATGCCTCCAAAGCTCCTTATACCCGACTGTCCAGAAAACGGGGGTCTAAATCTCTTACTTTTTGTTTCTCTAGGCATTCTAAACTGTCCTTCACCTGACTGGAGTACATCTTCCCTCACTACACTCTGCTCTACTTGGATAGCGGTCTCTACTAACTGAGTGAAATTCACCCAATTGGATGTAGAGGTAACGGGTGTACGTATTTTTCTTCATAGGCCATTCTCAAATCTTTTACACCTCTCCTTTTCTTCCGCACTGATCGGAAGGGCATACTGAGATAACTCAGTAAATCTTTGTTCATACTCGGCAACCGTTATTACTCCCTGAGTTAGCCTAAGGAATTCCTCCCACTCACATCTATGTTTAATGCTTTTTTTAAATCCCTATCTTATTGAATTCCTGAATTTTGTCTTTACTGCTTCATTTAATTCGTATCTTGACTTGATGAATTTATTTCCTTTGCATTTATTTTTGTACTGTCTTTAATTCTTTTAACTTTTCTATAATTAATGTGTTGGTCCTTAATTAGTGAATGACTGAGAAATAAAGAGAAATTTATTGCCGCAAGTCTTAGCAACTTGCATTGATGAAAAACATAATAATAAAATAAAATAAATAAAATGAAACAATCAACATCTAGTATGCAAGGTGATGATGGACGCATCTTGAACCAAGCAAGACACGCTTTGCGTTCATCCAACCCAAATGCGTTGAAACCGAGGGGTGTGTTGTGCACGTATATGTCCTTTGCTCGTCCTTGGATAAATGCACTATGTTGAGGTAGTGTTGCGCTGGTAGCAATACCGTGTGCCCGATCCTCTAGAAATGTGTTTAGTTAAGGGGTGTGTTGCAGGGATGCATGCGTTGTTGCCCGTCATCTTCGAAGATGCAGTTGCGTTGGTAAACACATTGTGTTAATCTTTACCTTGCATCCATTCGAATAAAACATTAAAGAAAATTCTTTTTGTCATTTGAGGA
The DNA here is from genome assembly GCF_009727055.1 of Benincasa hispida. NCBI lineage: Eukaryota > Viridiplantae > Streptophyta > Magnoliopsida > Cucurbitales > Cucurbitaceae > Benincasa > Benincasa hispida. The sequence continues at coordinate 71,640,200 of NC_052360.1, read as the reverse complement.
GTCCAATCGTTTTGTATCCCAAAGCAATGATGATTCTGCAGACGAAAGGACGTTTTTCTGAAATTTCATAAATGAGGGAAGTTCGAGCGATGGGCCTTTTGCGTGTCTCGAGACTTATCACCACGAAAACCGCGTTAGGCTCACTACAGCCCAACCTATAAATAGGAACCCTTCCCCGTCTGTGAACTCTTTACCTCATTTTTCAAACTGAAAATCCTAGTGCCCAGCATACGAAGCTTTATTCTTCCCAAAACCCTGGTGATTTTTCCAATCCTCCCTAGCTTACCATCCATCCCAACACTCTGCTGCTGGAGGCAGTGGTGAATGAAGAAGAGATAGGAAGAGGCACTCTAGCCTTAAAGACTCCTGAGGTAACTGCCAACGTAAAAACCTATGACAGAACCTCCAAAGTTACGGTGGAGGAGGTTGCGGTGGCTGAAGTTGCAATGGATGAGGTTGCAGTGGAGACGCAACTAGAAGTAGTTGAAGAGATAAAGAAGAAGAAAAAAAGAAAAGAGAGAAAGGCTGGAGAGGTGGAGTCTTCTCATCATCGCAAAGAGAAAAAAGAATAAAGAAAAGAAGGATGATGACGAAGATGAGGAAGAGAAGAAGGAGAGGAAGAAGAAAGAGAAGGAAGAAAGAAGAATGTGCCGGCGTGAAGAAAGGCGCCTAAGAAAGGAAGAAGAAAAGAACAAAGGGTTGCGAGCCTGGAAAAGGATGGAGAATCAACCTCTGTGAGGGAGGACAGGGGGAAACAGCGCGCATCATCAACACACCCCTCAACACAATGTAGTTGAGTGTAATGGATGCAAGGTGTCTCTTGTTAACACACAATGCACCCATCAATGAGTTACACACCATTTTTAATTTTCTTTTTGATTCACCAACAATCGCAAGTCGAAAAGACTTTGCGGTGTTTATGTTTCATCCAATCATTCACAAAAATTGATGAACAGTGCTACTAATGCATACAAATTAAAGGAATTAAACATGACATGAAAACTTAAATAGAAGAGACTTACATAAAGAATTAAAGGCTATACCTAAAAAGCAGTAAATATTTAATTTAGAAAGCAGTAAAAGAAAACTGTAAAGAAAGCAAGTAAATATAGATAGGGATGCTGACTAAAAGAAGTTCTCACAATTACCACAATCACTTCCCTCGCAAGCGGCTTAATCCTGCTTGCCCAAGTCAATGGTATCCATGCGTCACTCGAAGTCGCCTTCGTAGTAAGGCTTAATCCGTTGACCATTGACTTTGAACGCGTTGTTCCCGTCTAAAGTTGTTAGTTCCACTGCGCCGTGAGGAAAGATAGTCATAATTCAGAATGGCCCAAACCAGCGAGACTTTAACTTTCTTGGGAACAATCGCAAATAAGAGTTAAATAATAATACCTGTTGACCTTCGGCGAATGTCCTGTTGTTTATGCGGTCGTCATGCCAGTTCTTAGTTTTCTCCTTATAAATCCTGGCATTTTCATAGGCGTCCCTTCGCCATGGAGGTTAATTAGTTGTAGGCTTCCACGGAATTTCGCAGGAATTGCATCCTTTAACTTTTGTCTGCCACATCGCCTATATTCCAAAATCGAGCGGCAGATGATAAGCTTTCCAAAGACCAGGCATACGGGGACATACCCAATTGGTGTTTTATAGGCAGTTCTGTATGCCACAGTGCATCGTCAAGCTTGGATGATCAATCTTTCCTGGAAGTATTGACTAACCTTTTCCAAGATAGTTTTGATCTCTCGGTTCGAATCTCTGCTTGCCCATTAGTCTGTGGGTGAATAAGCAGTCGCAACTCTATGCTGACGTTAAATTTAGTCAACAAAGTGGTGATTATGCGGTTGATGAAGTGAGAGCCCTCACTTCGATATTAGGCCTATTGGCGTCCCATATCGAGCAAAAAATATTCTTCTAAAACTTCGCCACTTGTGCCGCATCATTCTTGTACATGCGAATGGCCTCAACCCATTTTGATAGTAAACTAACCGCACCGTAGGATAAATGATGACCTTCTAATGGTGGAAATGGGCCACAAAATCAATATTCCCCAAACATCAAAATATTCAACCTCTAAGATTGATGTCAACGGCATTTCATTCTTTTTAGACATATTTCCCATTCTCTGGCATCTATCGCATTGCACAACATAGGCATGGGCGTCCTTAAACAGTGTTGGCGAGAAATAAGCCACACTGCATGACCTTTACGACAGTCTGCTGCCCCCCCCAAAGTGCCTTCATTAAAGGGAGACTCATGACAACATCTCCAGAATGTTGCTCGACTTCGTGCTCAGTAACGCATCGACGTAATATATGATCAGAACCAAGTCGATATAGGAATGGATCGTCCCAGAAATAAAATTTGACATCATGTCTTAGCTTCTTCTTCTGTTGGTAAGTATAATCACCTGGTATTTGACTGCAAACGATGAAATTCACAATGTCCGCATAGCAGGGAACATTAATGTCTACTAACATCAGTAGCTCATCGGGGATTCTTTCTTCAATATATTTTTCTTTCCCTTGAATCTCGCAATACTCCAATCTTGACAAATGATCAGCGACTTGGTTCTCAGTGCCCTTCCAGCCTTTGATCTCGAGGTCAAACTCTTGCAGAAGCAACACCCACCGTATAAGCCTTGGTTTTGCATCCTTCTTTGTCATAAGATACTTGATCGCAGAGTGATCCGTATACACCACAACGTTTGTTCCGATTAAGTACTATCGGAATTTCTCCAGTGCAAATACCACTACGAGAATTTCCTTCTTTGTGGTTGTATAGTTCTCCTGCGCATCATTCAATGTTTTACTTGCATAATAAATAGGATGTAATACCTTGTCCTTGCGCTGACTTAGTACAGTGCCTACAGCATATCTACTCACGTCACACATCAACGCAAACAGTTGCTCCAGTCCGACGCAGCCATAATGGGTGCGGTGATGAGTACATCTTTCAATGTGTTGAATGCTTTGGTGCACGCATCAACAAAATTATATTCTCGATCAGCCTCAAGGAGCGCACTTAAGGGCCTTGCAATCTGGGAGAAATTGCGAATAAATCTTCTATAAAACCCAGCGTGTCCCAGAAAGCTCCTAAGTGTCTTCACGTTCACTGGTGGGGGTAGCATGGAAATTGCGTCAATTTTCGCCTGATCAACTTCCAATCTTGCTTTCGAGATTTTATGACCTAGAACAATTCATTCCTTCACCATAAAGTGGCATTTTTCCCAGTTCAGAACAAGATTTGTTGCCACACATCTCTTCAAGATCTTTTCCAGGTTAGATAAACAGGAGTCATAATTTTTGCCGAAAACTGAAAAATTGTCCATGAATACTTCGACTGACTCCTCTAAGTAATCTGAGAATATCGCCATCATGCATCGTTGGAAAGTGCCTGGCGCATTACAGAGTCCAAATGACATGCGTCGAAATGCAAACAGTACCAAATAGGCACGTGAAGGTTGTCTTGTCTTGATCCTTCAGCGCAATTGTTATTTGGTTGTACCGTAAATAGTCGTCAAGAAAACAGAAGAACTCATTCCCCGAAAGTCTGTCTAACATCTGATCAATGAATGAGAGTGGGAAGTGGTCCTCTTTAGTGGCCAAATTTAACTTGCAATAATCCATACAAAATCTCCACCCCGTTGTAGTTCTTACGGGAATTAATTCATTCTTGTCGTTGGTGATGATTGTCATCCCCTCTTTCTTTGGAACACACTGCACTGGGCTCACCCAGCTGCTATCAGATATTAGGTAGATGACTTCGGCGTCCAGCCACTTCACTATTTCCTTTATCATGACCTCCCTCATGGGAGGGTTTAAATGTCATTGCCTTTCTACAAATCATGTCTTTCCTTATTCCAGACGAATCTTGTGCATGTAATACGAGGGTCTGATTCCTCAAATGTCTGCCAAGGTCCATCCTAAAGCCTTTGCATTATTCCTCAAGATCTGTAGAAGTGCGTCTTCTTTCTCCTTACTCAGCGAGGCAGAAATGATAACCGGTAACGTGTTGTTACCTCCTAAGTAAGCATACTTAAGGTGCACAGGCTACAGATTTAACTCTAGCACAGGTGGTTCTTCCAAAGATGGCTTGATGCGTTGTGAAGTTCGTTCAGATAACTTGAGTGGTTCAAAGTTTCATTCAACATAAATTGCGGCGCAATCCTCCTCCATCATTGCGCCGATTACAAATTCCTCTTCCTCCAGCTCCTTTGGGGACTCGTGCCAAGGTTCTTCCCCCAATTCCTCAATATATTGGCAGTTCTCCACATCACTTGGGTACTTCAACGCATTGAAAACATTGAACTTAACTTCTTGATCGTCGACCCTGATGGTCAGTTCTCCTTTTTGCACATCGATCAGTGCTCGCCCTGTTGCGAGAAATGGGAGACCCAAGATGATAGGGACTTTTCTGTCAAACTTCGTAATCCAATATAACAAAGTCTGCCGGAACATAAACTTGTCTACTTGTATGAGTACATCCTCTATCTTGCCCTCAGGATGCGTTATCGATCTATCGGCCAACTACAGTGTGATCGTTGTTGGTCTTGCGTTGCCGATATCCAGCTTCTTAAAGATCGACAAGGGCATTAGATTTATGCTCGCCCCTAAATTGCACAACGTGTTGCCAACCATCTTATGTCCTATTGTGCAAGGCAATGTAAAACTCCCAAGATCCTTCATTTTGGTGGGGATATTGTTTTGAAACAGTGCGCTGCATTCATATGTTAGCGCAACTGTTTCATTTTCCCCCATCTTTCTTTTATTAGCAAGAATATCCATTAGAAATTTTGCATAGCTCGGCATCTGTTCCAGAGCTTCTGTTAGGGGAATATTGATGTGTAGTTGTCGGAGAACGTCCAGGAACCTCTGGAGTTGCTTACTATCATCTTTCTTTTTTAGCCTAGACAGGAAAGGTGGAGGATCCTGCCGTACTTCTTTTTGAATTGGTTGTTTGCTGAGGTACTGTCTTTGCTACATTTCATTATCTGAAGGTAGCGCTAATTTAGAATTCAAGTCTTCAGGAGCTTCATCGTTTGTAGGTGAACTTGCTTCCGAACTGGTAATCTTTCCACTACTAATTGATTGGTCACCATCAACAGTTAGATCTACTGGCCTTGTTGTTTGATCTGGTAATGGTAGCACGGCGGCTGTTGTTTTACCACTTCTCAATGTCACTGCGTGACATTGCTCTTTACCTCGTGACCCCGATGCTCTTGAACTGCTAGGCAGCGTAACAGGTGCTTTATTTTTCAACTCATTTGCAAGCTATTCAATCTGCTCTTCCAATCCTCTAAAGGAATCAGCTTGCAATTCTCTAATTGCCTCGCTCTTTTCGATATAATGCTTCAGTGAAGTGTCTAGAGACGAGGTACTGCAAGAAGTATCATATAAGAATTGTTGGTCATAGGGTGGTATACTCTGAGAGTTACATGGGCTACATTGGCTACATTCCTGATTAATGAAGACCGGAGAGTTGCCTCGATCCCCTTGATAATTGTTCTGATGGAAACTATGGCTCCCTAGTTGTGATTCCCGTCCCAACTTAAAGTTGGGTGATCCCACAAACCAAGGTTGTAGATGTTACCAAATGACTCATTATGGACAGAGTATACGACCTGTTGATTCAATGGGAAATTCTGCCAGATGTCCTTCCTCACATTGAACGAAATTCATTGCGGCCAGGTGCGTCAACGCATTAACTTGCGCTGATCCTTGAGAGAGATTTCTCTGTTGAAGGAGAGAGGTCATCGTGGTCATCTGATCGATCAGTGTGCTCATTGTATCAGTTGGCACATCGGCACTTTCTACTCTTTCTTACTCCTGACCACTTTCCTCAAACTCCGTATCAATCCACTCATCAGAATATCGCGAGATGCGATCCAATATGCTTCTGGCTTCCGTATATGATCTATCCATCAATCCTTCTGCTGTGGAGGCATTAACAACTGCTTGCATTCATTGATCTAAGCCATTGTAAAACGTCTCCATCAAAATGCTATTGGGAATCCCAATATGCGACAATTCTTCATTAATTGTTTGAAACGCACCCAGGCAATGCTCAAAGTTTCATAACCCTGTTCCTCAAAATTCAACACATCCCTCCGTCTTCTTGCATTGACGGCTGGAGGGAAGAATCTGTTCATGAATCTGTTAACCAACTGTTCCCATGCTTTAATCTCATCCGGCTCTAACGACTGAGCCCACCTTCTTGCTTCATCCTACAATGTATATGGGAAAAGATATAACCTAACATCAGGTATGGAGAATGCGCTGCACATGTCTACAAAATTCATCAAATGCGCATGTGGGTCTTCTCCTTGTAATCCTTCGAATTGAACCAAATTCTGAATCATCTATAGCATAATTGGTCTGATTTTAAAGCTTACATTCTCCTCAACCGTCAGTCTTGAGATTCCTGGTGAGAAGTTATAGAAATCCGGCGCTGCATAGTCTCTCACTGGAACGTTGCGACCAGCAGCAAGAAATATGGAATATTGCGCTGCCCAATTTTCCCTTTGATTCTCTTTAGGAGCTTCGTTATTATTAGCCATGCTTCTTCACCACTTGATTCGGCCCTAATGTACTTTTATGCGAATAATACACTTGATCTCTGGGTCCACTTAGAATCTCTGGGTCACTCCAGCACTCCTAAGCCGTTAGACTGCTCTTCGAGTTGAACAGCCAGTACAAACAGATCTATCCTGCAAAATACCACAAACATACTTAAACAATAAACCGTTAACCAATCCCCGGCAACGGCGCCATAAACTTGATGACATAATTTTGATATAAGCTACAAGTCCATGCCATAAACTTGTAACGCAAATTTTATGCAATGATATGCAATACTACTTCTAGATATGTGTTATTAATGAATGTTCTAGTAGCATGTTGTGTGTTGTCACAAGTTTCCTTGTGTTGAAACCAAGTATAATTTCACCGCAAGTTTCTCGGTGTGATCCGAGGTCGAACACAGGGATTGTTTTAGGTTAATTGCATTATATTTGTGATACATGCGACAAGGGGTTTTTTAATTTTATAAAAAGGCTATTTGTACAGGTATTTAAAAATGTGATAAAGTAAATTGCGATGAAAGTAAAGTTAAGCTATAAAAATGCGGTAATAAAGTAAATTGCGGTAAAATAAACCTAAGCTATGATGATACAAGATACAGGTTTCATGATACAAGATACTGAGGGTGAGATTGACTGCGAAGATTATACAAAGATCGTGTTATGCGGTGGCAAGTCTTATGTGTGAAACAGAAAGAGAAAAGATAATTAGTACAAACATCGCAAGTTCCTTAATTGCGTTAAAGGCATCAATACGGTTCCACTTTTGCCTTGGCGTATACCTTTCGGTAATCGACCGGGTTCCCATATCTCTGTGGTGAAACAGGGACGAATGTAATGAACGCAAGGTTGCTTCCATCTCTTGAAGTACTTCTTACTTTAGTTAACGCACTCTTCTAACCTTCTCTCGACAGATCCGAATGGCATCTTCACTTCTGCTCTCACAGGTGAAGATGTCGTCTATCATGCTTTAGCTAAACATCTTTATTTCTTTAGCTCAGATTAAGTTACTTGTTTAATTCATATTAATCATCAAGGGATTAAGAAAACATCATGGAGAAAATTATTTATGGAGGAACAGAAATAGACAGAGAAGTGTAAATGGAAATGATCGAGACATTCAATAATACTATTTAGCGTCTGATACATGGTTGTGAATGAAGAGATTAAGAAGATGAAATACAATTGAAGAATGAGAGTTAGAAACAAATACAAATAAGCACCAATGTTTTGGCACAAATCTGGAATGGAGAATCGCTTGCCGATGTTGATGAATTGAATGGAAGGATGAGCTTCCCTCTCAGGCTTGCTCAACTGGTAGAAGGGATCTAAGTACAGGGCTTCTCAGCGGGGATTTGGCAGGATCGCACTGAGGATCACCTCTCGGCTTTGTCTCTTCTCTTCCCAGATTTCCTCCGATCAACACTCAAATTAGCTCTCTCTCAATAGCCTCGTAACAATTACACCGTATCAAGTATATCTTTCAGTGAATTCTTTAAGGGTATTTATAGGCTGTAGGCTTTGACTCTCTGACTTATGGTCCCCACTTTATTGTTATGGAAATTCCGAAAATAGTAGAATAAATATTCCTTCTGTTATGCAATCAATCCGTCGAATATGCACAACTGTTAGTTGTACACGTGTCACAATCCTCCGTGATTGCGCTGCTCATTTTCATCTTCTATCGTGTGAACGCATGCGGTGTTGTTTTTATTACCGCATGCGGTTGAAGTTCAGCTTTGGATCGATTGTCGCATTGCGCCGTCATTGCGTTGATCATCTCTTCATTCCTGAATGATGGGCGCAATGTTACGTAGATGCATTAATCTTTCTCTCTTGAGCCATGAGCGCATACGGTGACTTGGTTTCCTGCAAAACAGACTTAAAATATCCGTTTCTTCCATCTTAATGGTCTTAGTGGGTGTATTTGCGATAATTTGTAATTATTGCGTTCCTTAGCTAATTTTCATACAATTGACACAACTTTACTCTCTTTTGGCCGCAATATCTAGATAAGGCAGTATAAATAACTTGTATTTCTACAAGTTATCAATAATGTTATTTGATTATGTGTGCATATAATATGTCATATAGTTTTAAAATCCCACCATAAAAAAGCATGTGACATGCATTTGTTATATGTTATAAGTGTTATAAAATATATACTATGCTGCATGCTTAGTTTTAAAATAAGTGTTTTATTAAAGCATGTTTGATTGAAGGAAGCATGTTATAGATGAATGCTCTAGGGTTATAATTGTTATAAAATAACCTAGACTTCTAAAATCTATAACAAAGATAAGATGCATGCTCATTTATGGTTAACCACCGAGCAATCCCTATTTTCATAGAAAATAGGTCGATATCTTGTAAAACCGAAGTGACAAGAAAACTCACCCGACAAGATCTTGAAAAAAGTCAGATCAGATGACTAAGATTGAACGTCTTTAAGTTGACGGTTCATGGAACACCTACTACCTGGAGATCGAGCCGGCGTCTGAGTTAGGTTATATCGATTTTATGAGCATGTGTGTGCGGTGTGAGTTAATAAAATTTGTTTATCACCTAGAGATCATAGGTTAAAAATCCAGTATAAAAGTTATACTCAGATGAATCACCTAGACTCTAGATATGTTTAGTTAGCCGAAATGTATCGCTAAGTATTTTATACCCTAACCGTCTAGAACACTTCAGCTGGAGAGAAGTAATGTACTTTTAGCTCTAGCGTCCCTAAGAGTTCACACCGTGAGATTCATGCTTGGCTTTGGGCCGCCCTGGGAGCGGACTTCTTTCAGAGAGTGTTTGCATGAGTCAATACCAAGGTGAATAGGGGAAGTTGTTCATAGTAAGTGGGAGAAGGAAAAGTGTCAACACATCCTACGGTCTCTTCCATTAGGTCGCACCGTGAGATTCCTATAATGCACATGCATGTCGGTCCTAGAGCGACCTTACCAATCGGAGGGTTGTATTATAGGATTTGGAACTCCGCAAACTCTATAAATTGATAGGGTCTCTCAGGTCCGTTTTCATTCTTGTCTTTTCAACTTCGGGAGCATAATGATTCCGATCTTTAAGGTCTGAAAATGGAAGGTCACAATTACGAGAATTACTATGTGTTAGTAAATTCTTGACCAAAGTAGCAATAACTGAGTTATTATAGGAATAAAAGTTATTCTGGTGATAGTATCTAGTCAAGATAGTCTTGGTTCAACAGAGGAATAGTGATCACCCCTCGGTGAAGCTTATTCTAAACCATTGAAATATCATTGCAAAATATAATAATGAAGGGTACATTATTAGTTTTTTTTTGCTAAACTTGATTGGATTTAAAAGATTAATGTTTTTTTACTAAAAAGGATATGTTTTTCCTTTCAGCATGACTAGCTCTTTAGTTCAACTATTAGCTTCTGAAAAACTTAACGGCGACAACTATTCAACATGGAAAACAAATCTGAATTCAACACTAGTAATAGATGACCTAAGATTTGTCTTAATTGAGGAATGTCCTCAAGCCCCTGCCTCGAAAGAAGCACGAGGTAAATATGATTTACTAGTTGCTAAAACATGTTTAGTGCAGTATGATACCTCAACCTGGATATTGGATTCAGAAGCCACTAATCACATTTGCTTCTCTTTTCAGGAAACTAGTTTCTGGAAAAATCTTGAAGAAGGCGAGATCACCCTCAAGGTTGGAACAGGGGAGGTCATCTTGGCCGAAGCAGTGGGAGACTTGAAGTTGTTTTTCAACAATAGATATATCATACTTAAAGATGTTTTGTATGCTCCTAAAATGAGACGGAATTTAATATTTATCAAATGTATACTGGAACAAATGTATAAAATATCTTTTAAAGTTAATGAAGCGTTCATTTTCAGAAAAAGGTATTCAAATTTGTTCTCCTATACTTGAAAACAACTTATATAAGTTAAGACCAACTAAAGAAAATTTTGTCTTAAATACTGAGATGTTTAGAACAGCCGAAACTCAGAATAAAAGACAAAAAGTTTCTTCTAATGCCTATCTATGGCACCTAAGACTTAACCACATAAATCTCAAAAGGATTGAGAGATTGGTTAAGAATGGACTCCTAAATCAGTTAGAAGACAATTCTTTACCTCCATGTGATTTTTGTCTTGAGGGAAAAATGACTAAGAGATCTTTTACTGGAAAAGGTCTCAGAGCCACAATACCCTTAGAGCTCGTAACATTCGGACTTCTGTGACCGATGAATGTCAAAGCTCGAGGTGGTATGAATATTTCATCAGCTTTATTGATGATTATTCAAGGTATGGTCATATTTACCTAATGCATCATAATCTATATTTTTTTTTTTTTTTTTTTTTGAAAAAAGTTCAAAGAATATAAGGCTGAGGTTGAGAACCAGTTAGGTAAAACAATTAAGACACTATGATCAGATCGAGGTGGGGAGTACATGGACTTAAGATTCCAGGACTATATGATAGAACACGGAATCAGGACACAACTCTCTGCACCTAATATGCCACAGCAGAACGGTATATCTGAAAGAAGAAACAGTACCTTGTTGGACATGGTTCGCTCAATGATGAGCTTTGCTAAGTTACCTGATTCCTTTTGGGGACATGCATTAGAGACTGCTGTCTATATTGTGAATAATGTTCCCTCTAAAAGTGTTTTAGAAACACCTTATGACCTATGGAAAGGGTGTAAAGGCAATTTATGTCACTTTAGGATTTGAGGATGCCCAACACACGTGTTGGTGCAAAATCCTAAAAAATTGGAATGTCGTTCAAAACTATGCCTATTTTTAGGTTATCCAAAAGAAACAAAAGGTGGTCTATTTTACGATCCTCAATAGAATAAGGTATTTGTATCGAAAAATGCCACATTCTTAGAGGAAGATCACATAAGAAGTCATCAACCTCGCAGTAGACTAGTATTGAATGAAATTTCCAAAAACGGTACAAATAGAGCTAGTTCATCTACTAAAGTAGTAGATAAAACTAGTACATATGGTCAGTCACATCATTCTCAAGAGTTGAGAATGCCTCGATGTAGTGGGAGGGTTGTTCATCAGCTTGACCGTTACTTGGGTTTAACAGAAACACAAGTCGTCATACCTGATGATGGCATAGAGGTTCCATCGACCAATAAACATGCAATAAAAGTTGTGGACCGTGATTAGTGGGTCAAAGCCATGGACCTCGAAATGGAGTCTATGTACTTCAATTCTGTCTGAAAACTTGTAGATGAACCAAATGATGTAAAACCAATTGGTTGTAAGTGGATCTACAAGAGAAAACGAGACCAAGCCGGTAAAGTACAAACTTTTAAGGGTCGACTTGTGACAAAGGGTTATACCCAAAGAAAGGGAGTGGACTATGAAGAAACTTTCTCTCCCGTTGCCATGCTTAAGTCGATTAGAATACTCTTATCCATTGCCACCTTTTATGACTATGAAATTTGGCAGATGAATGTCAAGATAGCTTTTCTAAACGGTGATCTTGAAGAGAGTATCTATCTGGCTCAACCAGAGGTGGTTTATTGCACAAGGGTCAAGAACAAAAGGTTTGTAAGCTTCAAAAATCCATTTATTGGGTTGAAACAAGCTTCTAGATCTTGGAATATAAGATTTGATACTGCAATCAAATCTTATGGCTTTGTACAGAATGTTGATGAGCCTTATGTTTACAAGAAGATCGTCAATTCTACTATAGTGTTTCTTAGTTTTATATGTTGATGATATTCTACTCATTGGGAATGAAGTAGGTTACCTAACTGACATCAAGAACTGGCTAGCAATGCAGTTCCAAATGAAAGATTTAGGAAATGCACAGTATGTCTTGGATTCAGATTATTCGGAACTGCAAGAACAGAACACTAGCCATGTCTCAAGCAACTTATATAGACAAAATGATTGTCTAGGTATAAGATGCAGAATTCGAAAAGAGAGTCTATTACCTTACAGATATGGAATACATTATTCAAAGGATCAATGTCCTAGAACACCTCAAGAGGTTGAGGATATGAGATGCATTCCCTATGATTCCGCAGTAGTGAGCCTAATGTATGCAATGTTATGTACTAGACCTGACATATGCTATGCAGTAGGATAGTCAATAGTATCAGTCCAATCCTGGATATGATCATTGGACTACCATTAAGAATATCCTTAAGTATCTTAGGAGAATGAGGAACTACATGCTCGTGTATGGTACTAAGGATTTGATCCTTACTGGATACACTGACTCTGATTTTCAAACTGATAAAGATGCTAGAAAGTCTACATCTGGATTAGTGTTCACTCTTAACGGAGGAGCAGTAGTGTGGAGAAGGGTAAAACAAACCTGTATAGCTGACTCCACAATGGAAGCTGAATACGTAGCTGCTTGCAAAGCAGCAAAGGAAGCAGTATAGTTGGATGAAAGGAATGATGTGCTAAATATGCACTCAAGTGCTTACGATAAAGAGAATTTCTATGCGATACTACGTCTAAATATATGTGTTGTTAATGATATGCTCGTAGTATGCGATGGAGTAATGCATGTCACAAATTTCCTTGCATTGAAACCAAATATAATTCCAATGCAAGTTTCTCAGAATAATCCGAGGTTGAACACAGGGATTGTTTTCGTTAATGCATTACTTTTATGATACATGCGACCGGTTTAACAATGAATAAAGAATTAGGTTTGTACAGGAATATAAATTGCGATGAAATAAAATTGCGTTGATAAAATAAAATCCTAATCTAATATGATACAAGATACAAGACACATGATACATGATATTGAGGTCGAGACTCACTGTGAAGTTGTACAAAGAATCAATGTATGTGATGGCAAGTCTTTATGGATGAAGCAGAAAGAGAAAGAGTAAATAGTAAAAACATCGCAAGTTTGTCAATTGCGTTAAAGATGCAACTAAGGTTCCGCTTTCCCTTGGCGTACACCTCTCGGTGATTGGCCGCGTTCCCATATCTCTATGGTGAAACAGGGATGAATGTGATGAACGCAAGGTCGTTTCCATCTCTAGAAATACTTCTTGCCTTAGTTAACGCACACTTCCAACCTTCTCTCGATAGGCGGAGTAACATCTTCACTTCTGCTCTCACAGGTGAAGATGTTGTCGAGCATGCTTTAACTAAACTTACCATGCAAATTAACTTACTCACTTAATTCTTGCCATTTACCTAGGGAATTAGGAAAACATCATGGAGAAAATAGATTATGGATGAACGAAAATAGACAGAGAGATGACAATGGTAATTATCATAACATTTAATACTAAGATTAAGCGTCTGATACATGGTGTGAATGAAATATTAAGGAAGATGAATACAAATGATGAAATAGAGATTAGAAACAAATACAGAAAGAGTGTCAACGTCTTGATACAGATTTCAGATGGAGGTTGTGCTTGCCGACGTGTGGAAGTAATGGAGAGGAAAGCTTCCCTCTCAAGCTTGCTTTCTCGGTAGAATTGACCTTCACACAGAGCTTCAGCTACGGGAATTTGGAAAGGTTCTCTGCTCGGAGACTCACCTCTCGGCCTTGTCTCATGGTTCGCCTGGATCTACTCTGGACAGTCGCTTCAGACCAGTCTCTCTCTCAGAATCAGTATATGCACGTCTCTATGTATTCATGTATGTTTTTCAGTAAATTTTCAGAAGCTATTTATAGGTGAGGCTTGGCTCTTTGAATATATGGTCCCACTAGAAGAAATTCGGGCTTTAATGTCGGTTTTAAACGACATTAAAGATAGTGTTATTAAAGCCCTATAATGTCGGTTGCCTTTAATGTTGGTTTTTAACCGACATTAAAGGGCTTCAATAACACAGCCTTCAATGTCGGTTGCAACCAATATTAAAGACCCTTCAATGAAATTTCCAACCGACATTAAAGCCTCTATTGTTATACTCATATTAACTTGTCTAATTTAAACTTGTGAAGGAGAGATTTTAGTATTTGATATTACGCAGAAATACTCATCTTCTCCCCCAAGTTCCCGAGTCTACTTTTTTCTTTGAAGTTTGACAACTATCTACCTCGAGGAAAGTCATCAAGCAAATATAAGCAATTATTTGTGCAGTTGACCTATGGAGGTAGTTTGACATTTAGCCATCATGTAAAAGCCATAGAGTTAGAAAATTCCATGACCAATTAAATAAAAAAGAAGAGCAACTTGCTTCAAGAAAGGGCTTGTTTCGATCACCAAACAAGAAACTCTACCAAAAACACTTCATAAAAGGAGCCATTTTGCATGAAAAGTAGCCAAAGGTTGAGTAATGTAGGAGCTACAACAATTTAAAGGGGCTTTATTTTATGAACCAAAATTGGAGGTGAATCCACATAACCTGTAACTTCTAATACCTCTATGTAATTGACATGAAATAGATTTTGTTTATGCTGCAACTAGAAAGAAAGATGAAACTTCTCTAGTCAAAACATAATAACTCTAACTTATAAAGCAACAGTGGAAATGGGACAAATCACAGCATAGAAAGTCCACAACTTTTTAATCCAAAGGAGCAGGTAAGGTAAACCTGAGGCTAGCAAAAAGTATTTGTAAAGATAATCTACAAAGCGATGAGAACAAGTTAATGTTCTTGCCTCTTAACAAATTCTTTCAAAGTCAGAATCTGTCCCAAAAGAAAATTGTCGCTTCTGCACCTTGATATCAATTTGTCAAATTGCATAAACTAACCATAGCAGTGTCTGGTTATAGGCATCTTTGTCAATTTGTCAAAAGAAAAGCCTCTGTTGTTATACTCATAGCAGTGTCTGGTTATAGGCATCTTTGTCTTACCACTGTTGTTCAAAGGATCACAAACAAAAAAGGTTTAAGACAAAGTATTGAAAGTGAAAATATGATAAGAATTCATATTCAACTAATCGTGTTTATTCGGAATGTGCATAAATGGTACATTCAAGGCAAAATTCTTGTAGTGAATGTGTTGGATCTAAAGTTCCCCAAGAAAAAGCATAAAGAGGTTGCGATACCAAGTATTTACTCCTTTGTTGCATCTGCAAAACAAGAAAACTCAATAGTTGAATAAATGAGAGAATCTTCTTTTTCAAGATCTTGAAGAAGAGAAGCTTGGTTACCTAGATATGAGATACGAAGACGATGGAAAATTTTCGGCAGCATAATGATGCTACCACAACAAAACCAAAAATTTACCTTGAACCTGTTCAAAGAAACACACTCCCAAAAATATTTCACAACCACTTGTTCTCAACAGAACTATCATAATTCCCAAAAAATGAATATTCAAGAACACATATATCAATAAGCAAATTTAGCTCACAATATACTTCAAACCTCAAAAGTTGTCACAAAGACTACCATAGTGCATAAATAACCCACAAACTACCATAGTGCGACCTACAAACTCGAGCACCTTGAATCAAATCTAAACTACAAATAAATAGTACCCATGAGTCATAAACGGGTGTTACATTCTAATCCAATATGGTCCAGAGAGAAATAAGCACACTATAACTTCTCAAATAGGAATTTTCATATCTTTAGAGTCACTTGAAAACAATTAGAAATTGTGCTTAAAACTGCAAGCATTCAAAAAAATGCACTTACCAGGAACAATTTTCGCCTGAATCCCTTGCTGTTACAAGAAATCCATCTCCTCCCCACCCCTTCCAAACACCTAAAAAATACACAAACAAAAAAGGTTTAAGACAAAGGATTGAAAGTGAAAATGTTATCAGAATTCATATTCAAAAAAAGAATATACCAGCAATAAACAAGACATGTTGCCATACATTGAGAATATACCAGCAATAGACAACTTCATGGCTCACCTAAAGTCCATATCCCTCACAGATTTATGTGCACTTAGTTCATCTAAAATGGGGCGCAAGCTTGGTCACTCCAAGATTCTGAGATGTCCATTTTATAGGTAATTTGATGTCAAAATAAATCCACTGTGTTTTTTAGAAAGACAAGAATAAAAAAGAACCATGAATTCCCTGAACTAGATAACAGATTTGTCCTTACCACCCCACAAGTAGCAAGTTTAGAACCATCAACACTGAAAGTGAGGCAAGTCTGAGGACCGACATCTTGCCTGAGTATTCAAAATTTCAAGTGAATGGAAGTGATTATTTTATCAAAATTTCATGGCCAACACTAAAATATTCAAACTACTATTTTTTTCTTAAAAACTTACATGAGCATAAAATTTATTAAAGTTTGTAAGACTTATAGGATTAGGCAATAAAAGAGTAATAATGGTTTGAGCACATACAACAACCTTAGTATAATTCCACGAAAAGTATGTTGTGAAGAAGCATGGTTCATTTCCTTCAGAGACTTTATATAACGGCACATTAGGAGACAACCCTCTAGAGATGCAGCCATCTCCACATATTTCTGGGGAAAAACGAAAACAACATGAATGAAAATTGAACTTTGAAGTGTACAAAATATAGTTTTCGACTCCTACCTGACCAATTTCCCAAGCATTTTGCTTTTCTTTGGGATCAACGGATTGACCAATCCATATAAACACTTCAGCTTAAGTGTCAAGTATCAAGATATCCTCTGTCAACAGATCATCTTGAGAGAAGGGGTTAATTTCCTCTACCTGCGCATGATAAATATAAGATCATAACACTGCATCTGGTTTAACTTCTTCATTAATAAGAATCAACCATCAAAATGGAAGCAGACAAAATGGAAAGTCAACAATAGTAATAGTTAAATGCTAAATGAGAATTTTTTGTAACTTAAAAAGATAACACATGTCACCTCTAGTGAATGAAAATGCATACAAGTGGGGATCCCTGACAATATCCTGAGATACTTTTTTACTGTAGTAATTTTGTTTTCCTCCCGTGCAAATCAGAAGGTTGAACTCTCTGTTCCTTCCTTTGCATGCTTCAAAGTAGCACTTGGCTGTATTAGGGAGAAAATAACAACTGTGTTAGCAAATATCAGTATACATATACAAAAAGAAGACTAAAGCAAGATATTTTCAAACATTAAAAAACTCCTGGATATTAGAATTTGCACCATTGAACTGAAATATCTTGCCCTTGGAGTCTAAGATGAACACATCATCATGATTTAGTGATGAACGAGCAAAAGGAACCTGGATAGCCAAATGCAAAAATAAACATCAAAACTCCATGTTACTGGAAGAGACACTATTGAATACACAAATTCCTGGAAAGAAAAATTAAGTGTCTGTTTCATTAGAGTGGATGTCTTTTTCTTAGGTTGTCTCCCTTTTCTATGAGCTCTTGATTTTGTATGCCTTTGTGTTCTTTTTTTTTTTTTTAATGAAAATTCAGTTGTTCATTAGAAAATAATTTAAAAAAAAATAATAACAATAACAACAAAAAAAACAAACAAAACAATGACAGACGAAGAATGCACACCTCTGCATGCTTTAAATATTCTGAAACATCTGACTGCTGCATGTGTTTCATGCCTTCAGCAGCATAAAACTCAGAAGTGTATTCAAGGA
>NC_052360.1:71602539-71622124 GCF_009727055.1 Benincasa hispida | reverse complement strand
AATTCCAAGGAATGGCTTTTCAGAAAGCTTCTGAGTATATTCTGAGTCGGAAACAATCTTCAAAAGGTGGTTGAGGAGAGTCCGATTAAATTGTTCACCTAGCCTATTTAAGACCAAATGAATAAATTCCATGTTTAATGCAAATATTTCTCATAATAAATAAATAAGATTCTTTTAATATTGGAATAAATCCAAGCAAATAAACCGCATTTACAACAATAACAAAAAAAATCAAAACAAAATTTCCGCGCATCAGCAACAATTGGCCTGATGTGTTTTATGAAAATTCTGAAATTGTTTACCACACGGTGGGAAAAGAGAAATTACAATATTCCAATTATAACCAACCTACACATGACAGATATATGTTAATGCCTCGTATTGGATTTTGGCAGGCCATTAAACAATTTTGTCATCTTTAAAATGATCATAATAAAATTAAAATAAATAAACAGCACCAAATTAATTGTCAAGGGACAAGGAGATTCACCGATATCGGTTGGGTTAACTGATACTGTAAATGAATAAATGTATAACAATTGTTCGTCAACTTAAATTAATAATAATAATTTCAAAAATTAAATGAAACGAGCACCGAAATAATTTCAATGGGCAAGGAGATTCACCAATATTCAGATTACTGATAAGTAATGAATATAACAGAGAAAAATTGAAATCTTTCACCCATCAAAGATATTTTGGATCATAAACACTCTCTCCCAGTTCAAAAAAGTACGGATAAGAGAGAAAATATGCTCCCGTTCTCTCTTCCCTGACCATTAGACCTTATTCTTTTCTAGCTCCGAATCACCATGCCCTCCAACGCCGATTAACCCCTTCTTTCTTCCATCACCCTGGGTGATTAATAATTGATCTGAAAAATCTTCTCTTCTCACGACCGATCTCTCTTTCAAGTTTCAAACTTTCTGAACAACCCAATCCAACATTCATTCGTTCTATCTCATGTAAATCCCCTTGTAAATGGCTAGCTTCATCCTTCCAAGCTCTATTCAGGACCCCTGTAACCACAAATTTTTTTCAGAAAGTGATTTGGACGGATGCAAATACTCTTTGATTTGAAAACACAGCATATACTGGGTACTTTTGCCCAGCTTACCCTTTTAGAGTAAATTCTGGCCACCGCTCCATAATCCATGTCCCTGCTCATGAATGACAAAGATGGCTGGTTTCATTCTTTTTCTTTTGTTTCAGACTATTCCTGGGAAGCCCAAATCACAGAACAGTGCAACTCTTAGCATATTACACAAAACGTAATAAAGCAGCAAGTTCAATCAAAAGCTTTGCAATTTTCAACAATGACATTCCCCTCGATTCTTGGCAGTCCCAGCTTCCTCCCCAGCCCCCCTGCTACCACATTTAAACTTGGCAAGAACATTGGTGAAACATTGTGGTTGTTCAGAGGTTTGCTTATAATATGATTGTTGGCCGAGGTACCCAGATTCCCTCCAAACTTTTCTATCATCTTCAACATTCTCTGGATTGACAAAGCCGTTGCTACATTCTAATTAGTTCTGGCAATCTCTCTAAAAACTTTGGTGCTAATTCGGATTGGACAACCATGTTGGCCCTTTGAAAATCTTTAAGTCTTTCTTTCACCTTCTATATTCTTCTTCTTTCCAACAGCAAATCGGTGCATCACGTGGCACGGCTGGATTAATTGCGCCCTTCTTACTCATGGACTGAAGTAATCTTTAAGTTACATTGGTGACATAGTGGTGTTTGGTTGTGTTTCAAATCTCAAATCAAACGGAACGTGTGGGTTGGGATGCTTACTTTTGCTCGTCTTGAAGAGAGATCAAGGAGAAAACCACGTGAGGCCTCATTTTCCATTTGAAGTACGTCTACATTAAAGGAGTGGCCAACGAGGAAAAGCTATTGGTCAAATTCAATCAGCCTGGTGTCAGAGCTCAGGGAATCAACGCCGCACCTCCTTACCTATACTAAGGGAAATAGCCTTAAAGGGGTGCTTAAAAATGTGGATCTCATTGATTCTCGATAAAAAAAATTGAAAAAGGGCAAGTCCATTATTTTTTATTAACAACAATTCGGTCCCTCCTCTCCCCCATATCTGCCACCTTTGGACTTTGGAATTTTTTTCTTTTTCCTTTAACCAATTTTTTTTTTTATTGGGAGAAGATAAATCTCCTCCTTCCCTCACCATGAAATGACAAACTGTTGGGCCACAATTTGACCCTTTTACCCTTCTTTCCAATGTCAACCGAAAACCTAGCCATAATCTTTACCCGAGTGTCAACTCCGATTCATTTAGTTTCCAAAACCAACCTAGAGCCCCTTCCAATTCATCTATCTCATCCTTCACATAGCCCCCTCTTTCCACAGTTTACTTTTGCGCAGGTCCCACCACTTTACAAGTTGGTACTTTGGAGTTGCCACCTCAGCCAACAAACAAACCTTCCTTTTACTAGTTATGATCCTGAAGGTGTACCTATCCAATCGCCTTTCTGAGTAAAGCTGATTTGATTGCTTTAACCTCTGATATGGCCATTCTGGTGATCAGCGATATAACTAACCATCCTGCCAATACATATTCTTCCCCCTCTGCTTCAAACCTTTAATCACAAACAAAATCTCTCACTTTCTCCCCCTACAAACCACGAGCCCATTTCCCCTTTCCTTTGCCCTTCACCATCAACCAATCAACCAACAACCACCTCCTCTCCTCCCTCCTTAGCCCATCAGTCTTCATGATTTGGTTTGCCCAATTGCGTTCTTTACATGATTTATGTTGTTATGGCTTATTCCTTCTATTCCCTCCTCTACCTCCAAAACCAAGGAAAATTACAATACCAATAGTAAAAAACCAACTTCACAGGGAATTGCAAGGCCTTTTTTTCTTTCAGTCTTTCTATGATACTGGTAGCGCAATCTGCGACATTCTTCTCACATGTTATTAGGGAGGCTCATCATAGCATCATGAAATTGCCTCACCATGGAATGTCTGGGGTCTTGATTTCGTGAAGAAACGTGCTTTGGTTAAGAAGCTAATTCAACACATAACCCTGTATTGTTCTCTACAAGAAACAAAGTTTTAGTAGTTGATTCTTTCTTTGCATTTATAATCTATTTGGAGTTCCTCTATTCATTGGTTGCGACTGTTATGGATGCGTATTGATTTCGCTTTGGAGAAGCTGAGCCTGATCTTTTCTTATCCTTGAGGTTATTCGGGGCCACTTTCTGCTTATGTTCATGTATCCTTTCTGGAGGTTTTTCTTTCTGGCTTTCGGCAGTTTATGGCCATTCTGATAATGCTTTTAGATATGATTCTGGCAAGAGCTGATGATTTATCTGGTTCAGAGAGGGGAAAATTGGGTTCATGGTGGTGACTTTAATGTTCACTAGATGGTCTGGGAAAAGTCAGCATGACAGGAACAATGTTCCTCTAGCAATCTCTCTCCGTCACTGCATTGATTATCTCTTCGTTCTTGATTGATGGGTGCAATGCGACAAGATGCATTGTTTATTTTATCTTTGAGCCATGAACGCATGCGGTGACTAATTTCCTACAAAACTGGAACATTCTATTCTACCATCGCAATGGTGTTAATGGGTGTATTGACGACATTTTATAATTTTTGCATTTCTTAGCCAATTTCTATACTATCGACGCAACTTTTCTTTCTTTTTACCACAATATCTAAATAAAACAGTATAAATAACTTATATTTCTACAAGTTATCACACCCCCAAATTTAGATATATGCTTGTCCTCAAGCATATCTTCAACTAAGGCAATATTGCTCAATTTCTATCCTTACTTTGCGTTGATTGGTTGCTCAGAATGCTCCACCTAGGAAACATTACTTAACAACGCAATTTCTTTCTAACCTTGATAATTCATAAACATGCTCTACTTTATTCTTTTATACAACAAATCACTACTCAAAAATTCCTTTCTTGTTTTGAAAAGAATGTTTACCTCTTCATGCAAAAACAATTTGGTGAGTCTGTATGCAGTGGTCTAGTTTGCGTCGTTTTATTAGAGACTGTTGATCATGGTTACACCCTTCGTTTTGGCTTGTTCCCCCAGGTGTCATGGGAACATCCAACTACGGTTGTGTGCTAATCTCAACTTCAACTCTTGATTTTCAGCTAAGTTTAACTTTTGCTGGTCAGAGGAGTTATCTCTTATATTCTTTTATTTTCCTCTCATTTTTTTTCTCTTTTCATTTTGCGTCGTTCTTGGAAACCCACCTTCGTTTTGGCTTGCTCCCATGGGTGTCATGCGAACAGTCAACTACGAGCAGGTCCCTTTCACGACTTAACTCTTATCAGGTTGGGATTGTTTTACAATTTTTCTTGTGCTGAAATTGGAGTTTGTATGAAATTTTTTTTCATAACAATGAATGCATTTTCTAATGACCGCATCCAAACTTGGTCGCATCTGCTCAGACCTTCCCCACCCCCAAATTTATAGATGCGCAAGGTTCTCATTGCGTTGTTTTGGACAGAATAGACAAACACTTAGTCAAAATTTTGAAAAGAAGGTTTGACCAGAGTCTTGAAGGATAAAAGGTAAAGCAGTGTTATTGTTACGAATTATCTAAGTGTTAGTCAGAAAATACAAAGTGTGAGAAATGTTTCTAAGGGTATGCATATAACTCATCATGGCAGCGCAATGAATAACGCAAAATATAAGATAAAGAACATTGCAATGATTGACAAAGGATGATAAATAAGAGGCTAATGCATACGGAAAGAATTGTTACTCAATTGTATTAAAAATTAACCAAGTATACAAAGAATTACAAATAACGCAATACAAAATTTGTGCATGTACAAAGAATCATGGAATAGCTTCTATACATAGAAATAATGAATGAAATAAAAATAAAAGAATGATCGCAAAAGAATTTCTAGATTTATTGAGGAGGAGGTTCAGGAGGAGGATTTTGTGGAGGAACACGAGGAGCTTCTTCAAAGTGCAAATGTTACTGTAAGTGCGGAGGCACCATGGGACCATGGAGATAGGCTATCAAGAAGTTGAAGTACTCATGGTTGCGCTCTGCTACTTGTCTTTGGTTCAGGTGGATCGTATAGATATTGTGTTGAATGTTGATCAAAACCTGCCTTGTCATCGCAACACTGTGTTGCAACTCTTCTTATCGCTCGTGTACCTCCGTTATTTGCTGGCAGAAATTATCATGTTGATGAGAAAGAAGAGAACGCATATCAACAAGTTTAGTAGCTAGGGTGGCAATGGTGGGCTGCGCCTGTGATCTTTCACCATCAATATTTTAGGGTTGGGCAGAAGTGCCTTCACCTAAATCACGTGGAGGGGAAAATTGGTGAAATTGCGGTGAAGATGAAGGGGAGGATGGAGCTACTTGATATACGTTGGGTGAAGCAAGAGCAAGGAGAAGGTTGGTGAAATGTTCGAGGAGTGGGGAGAGGGGTTCTGTAGCAAGGAGGCTTGAATGATCAAAGGCAAAGGGTCCAAGGGTTCTTGATCTTGCGGTGATGGCTATTGTACTTTTTCCTTTCCTTTGTCAACCTTGCTCTATTTCTTGGGCTTTGGTTGTTGCGGCGCATTTAAATCGATCATGGGCGTTTTAGGTGGAAGTTCGGGGAAATTTGGGGAATCTTTGAGAAGCATTCTCAAAATCTTGACGTTAATGAGACCATGTACTTCTAGCATTGGTTCTTCTTCAATACCCACACCTAATTAGAGGCATAAGCTTGAGACTGTCCAAGGAAAGAAATACTGGCCTCTTATATGCCCCACAAAACCTCGAATCTGCCTTTCGATCAACTGGCCCACATCTATTAGAATGTCGCGTGCGATGCAGTATGCGGCCATGACTCTATCCCTCGAAACTGTTTTGTCATGAGAAGTTGGGATGAGTCGTCATTTCACCAAATACACCCAAAGTCGCGCCTCTGGAAGCAGTTTATTGGACGCAAGAGTTATGATGCCTTTTAAGGAGACCGACCACTGAGTGTCCGGTTGTGTTAATATCTTCAGCGCATTTTCCATTTGTTGCTATGTGGGATCATCAATGATTTTATTACCCGGTGCCTCTAGGATGCCCTTCATTTGATATAACTCATTGATGTCCTTTGCACTGAAAGGCACTACCACTCCTTTCATGATCACCGCATCTTTAATGCCACGAAGTCGTCCATTATAGAAAGCTCGCACTACCGTTGGGATTACAATGGATGGGCACTGGCAAAATGTTTCCCACCCATGCTCTAATACAACACTTGTGATCAAATCCGGTAGTGGCGTTGGCGCAGGGAAGAACCCCATTTCCATCATCATATCATCATTCTCTTTCTTCTTTGATGGGAGTCCTTTGGCCAACGCAGGCTCACTGCTTTCCGCTATCGCTTTGCCCTTTTCTTTTGTCAGTGCAAGGCGAGATCTTTGTTTTTGTTTCCTTTCCCTTTCCTTGCATTGTTCTTCCTTCTCCCACTCTGCAATTTCTTTGCTCTTCTTTTCTCTTATGCGCTGAACATTTGCTTTGCGCTTCTTCTCCTTCTCTTCATTCTTCTTCTTTTCTTCCTCCTCTTCTTCTCTCATTTCTCTTTCGAATTGCTTCGAGGCCAGCAAAATGCGCTATTCTTCCTCGAGCCTTATTCTTTCCTCTTCTGCCGAGATTGTGTTGTTGCGGTGCACTTCTTCATCCTATAATTTTCTTCTTAAATCGCCTTCTGCGATGATTTGTTGTGCCCGCAACATCTTCTCTTGTTTTTCTTCCTCCTTTCTTCTTATATTCTCCTTCTCTTCTAATGCACTTTGTAAAAATTATGGGTTGACTGTTGACCCTTGCGGCACATTCTCCTTGCGACGCCGCATAAGGGGGGTGATGTCTGAATCTTCTCCATCATCAGTTGCAACCGTTCTTATTTTCGTTGTTTCCTCTTCAGGTTGCGCTGATTCTTTTTGTTGCGCTGACACCCTCTCATCCACCCTTGCGGTGGTGGATTCTCCGTCAACTTCTAGGCTCTCAGCCCTCTTTCTCTTCTCTTCCTTCTTCTTTAGGTGCTCCTCTTCTCGCCTGCGTTCCCTCCTCTCACTCGTTTTTCTTTCTTTCTTCTCCTTCCTTGGTCAGGCTTCTTCATCACCTTCTCCCCTCTTCTCCTTGATCTTCTTCTTCTTCTCCTCCTTAGCCATTTCAGGCTGCTTCTCTACCACCGCTTCCTCCAAAGCAACCCTGATGGGTCCCTCATAGGATTCTGTTTGAATAGTTTCCTTAGGATTCGAAACGGCCAGGGCGCTTCTTCTTGAAGCTTCCTCCATCTCCTCCTCCGAAGGTAGTGGCTGATTAACAACCCCCACTTCGAGCAGCCCTTCTTCCTTTTCCATGTTACTCAAAATACTCCCAAACACTTCTCTGTCATCTCTTCTTTTTCTCTCGCTTTCAGAAGACAGTGTTGGGAGTGGGGCACTCTCCGTGCTTTTCCCCTCTCTAATGTGGAATGGTCCGGCTGCTACAGGCTTTCGTTGAGGTTTTTTGGTGATTCGTGGGATGGGTTTTGGTTTGGCGGCAAGACAGCGGCTTGCTACTAGGAAGGCCGCCTCTCTTGTAGTTATTTGGGCTGGTGAGGGTGATGAAGGTAAAAAAGATGAATGGGTAGATTGATCGGTCATAGTTATATTGAGTGAAAAGCTGGGAAAGTTCTTAAGGTTTTAGGAAGGAAGCTCGAAAGTCTGGGTATGCAAAGGCAATTAGGGTTTCTGTTTGCAAAAGACTCAAATAGACGACCTAAGAAGGAGGAGGTTGGAATTTATAGGTTGGGCCTTGATGGGCGCAACGCAAACTCTGCGATGGCAGGCCTCGAGGTACTCAAAAAGCCTGCCGCCGCACTCCTCACATTTATGAATTAGCAGAGACGTACTTCCTTTCATCTACGAATTCATCATATCCTTGGAAGCCTAAATGATTGCACTATTCTATTTGCAAAAAGAATTTGTCTTTGGTGTTTTATTCGGATGGGCGCAAGGTTAAGAATCAACGTTATGCTTCCATCAACGCAAATGCATTTTTGCAGAGGACGGGCAACAACGCATGTATCAGTGCAACACACCCCCCGGCTCAATGCATTTCTGGAGGACGGGTGCACTGTATTTCTACTGGCATAACACTACATCAACATAGTCCATTTTCGCTAAGGACGGGCAAAAAATACATACAAGCGCAACACACCCCTCAGCACAATGCAGTTGGATAGGATGGATGCAAAGTGTATCTTGTCATCACAAGATGCACCCATCATCGCAATGCATACCGGATGTTGATTGTTATTATTATTTTTATTATTATTATTCTTTTTTTTCCATCAACGCAAGTCACTAGGACTTTGTGGTATTCATTTTCTTCTTATTAATTGTCACGAGGAATTGAGATCTTACAGCATGTGAATAAACATGAATGTGAATGAATGAATCTTGCAAGCTCACGTTGCCATAAACTTGATGACATAGAAATGGAATGTAGATGGAATGTTATGCTTTGTTATCGTTTATGCACACTACTTCTAAATATGTGTTGTTAATGATAGGCTTGTAGTATGCGATAGACTAATGCGTGTCATAAGTTTCCTTGCGTTGAAACCAAGTATAATTCCAACGCAAGTTTCTCAGAATAATCCGAGGTCGAACACAGGGATTGTTTTCGTTAATACATTACTGTTATGATACATGCGACCGGTTTTTACAATTAACAAAGAATTGGTTTATATAAGAATCTAAAGTGCGATGAAAATAAAGTTGCGTTGATAAAATAAAGTGCGTTAAAAATAAAATCCTAAACTAATATGATACAAGATACAAGGTACATGATACATGATACTGAGTTTGAGATTGACTGTGAAGTTATACAAAGGATCGTGGTATGCGATGGCAAGTCTTTATGGATGAATTAGAAATAGAAAGAATAAATAGTAAAAACATTGCAAGTTGTTTAATTGCGTTAAAGATGCACTAAGGTTCTACTTTCCCTTGGCGTACACCTCTCGGTGATCGGCCGCATTCCCATATCTTTATGGTGAAACAGGGATGAACGTGATGAATGCAAGGTTGCTTCCATCTCTGGAAGTACTTCTCGCTTTAGTTAACGCATTCTTCCAATCCTCTCTAGATAGGCGGAATAACATCTTCACTTCTGCTCTCACAGGTGAAGATGCCGTCGAGCATGCTTTAACTAAACTTAATTATTTTCTTAACACAAATTAATTTACTTGCTTAATTCTTGCTATTTACCAAAGGAATTAGGAAAACATCATGGAGAAAATGGATTATCGATGAGTGGAAATAGACAGAGAGATGACAATGGAAATGATCACAACATTTAATACTAAGATTAAGTGTTCGATACATGATGTGAATGAAATATTAAAAAGATGAATATAAGTGATGAAATAGAGATTAGAAAAAAATTCAGAAAAGTGTCAACGTCTTGACACAGATCTTGGACGGAGGTTTTGCTTGCCGGTGTGTGGTGGAAATGGAGAGGAAAGCTTCCCTCTCAGGCTTGCTCTTCTGGTAGAAATGACCTTCGTACAAAGCTTCTACGGCAAGTATCGGAAGGATTCTTTGCCCGGAGACTCGCCTCTCGGCCTTGGCTCTTGATTATCTCGGATCTACTCTGGAAATCCCTTCAAACAAGTCTCTCTCTCAGATCAGTTTATACACGTCTCTATGTATTCAAGTATATCTTTCAATGAATTTGCAGAAGCTATTTATACATGAAGTTTGGCTCTCTTTGACTTCGTGGTCCCCAATTTATGGTTATGGTAGTTCCTGAAATGGCGGAGTGAATATTCCTTCTGTTACGCAATCAACCCGTCAAAAATGCACAACTGAAAACTGTACATTTGCCAGAATTCTCCGCAAATGCGTTGCTCTTTACATCTTCGATCGATCACCGCACGCGGTGTTATTTTTTATTACCGCATGCGGTTGAAATTGCGTTGATCGCTAAGCTCTTGATCGATTGTCGCATGCACCGTTATTGCGTTGATCATTTCTTCATTCCTGAATGATGGGCGCAATGCGACGTAGATGTGTTGTTTCTTTTATCTTTAAGCCATTAATGCATACGATGATTGATTTCCAACAAAACAAAAATTAAAATACTCTATTCTACCATCACAATGGTGTTAGTGGGTGTATCGACGACATTTTATAATTCTCAAATTTCTTAGCCAATTTCTATACTATCAACGCAACTTTTCTTTCTTTTTGCTGCAATATCTAAATAAAGCAGTATAAATAACTTGTATTTCTGCAAGTTATCATTAATCATTCACTGAAATTAAGAATAGCGCAATTAATACATAAAAGTAAAGGAATTGAAACTGAAATTGACGCAATAAAATTAAATGAAAAGTGAATTCATAACGCAATAAAAGCTAGTTTAAGGAAACAATAAATGACGAAATTCATAAAGCAATAAATGAAGTAATTAAGAAAGCAATTAAACATAGAATTTAGAAATATGGATTGAAAGACAATTTTCCATGATTACCGCAATCCACACGTCTACAGGCGGTCAAGCTTGCCTGCACGATGTCATCAAGGACATTGTTCCTTCTCGTAAGATCCTGGGGCTTCGAAATTACTTGGCAGCATTCAAGGTGTTCTATTGCGAAGTTCGGCTGCCAGTTGCCCAACTTCGATCTCCAAGTTCCTGATTGAAGACGCCTGCGAGTGCATTACAGCATCGTTTTTCTCAATATATTGCTTGAGCAGGGACTCCAATGAATTTCCAAAGGTGGTTGAGGAGGACGGTTGGTTTTGCAGTTGTCTCTGATGACTCTGGTTCTAATTTTGATGAAAAGGTGGAGGATTTCCTCGATTCCCGGAGTTGCTATTCTGATGGTTACTCGGCCCCCCTTGATTGTGATTTCCTCCCCAATCGAAGTTAGGGTGATTCCGCCAACTGGGATTATAAATGTTGCTGTAGGGATTATTTTGGATAGCAAACACTTGTTGCTGGTTTGATGGACACATTTCTACCGCATGACCCCCTCCACATTGGACGCAATTTATTGCGGCCACTTGTGCCAGCGCATTAGGTTGCGCTGAATTTTGAGAGAGGGCACCTTGATTAAATGACCGTTTGGAGAAGAGAGGTTACCGCGGCCATCTGTGCGGCCAAAGTTGTCATTGTATCCATAGGTACAATGGCATTATTGTTTCTTCTTCTCTCGGAGCCTCTTCCTCCATACCCTTCTTCTCTCGGAGCCTCTTCCTCCATATGCGATCAAGGATGACCTTGGCCTCTGTGTAGGTTTTATCCATAAATCCTCCTGCTACAGAGGCATCAGCAACGGCTTGCGCTGATCTATTCAGGCCGTTATAAAATGTTTCCATCAGAATGCAATTGGGTATTATGATATGCAGACAATTCTTCACCAACCTTCTGAACCGCACCCAAGTGGTGCTCAGAGTCTCATTATCCATTTGCTCGAAGTTCAGCACATCCTTTCGTCTTCTTGCATTGACTGTTGGAGGGAAGAACTTCTTCATGAACCATTCCACCAACTGGTCCCAGGACGTTATTTCGTTTGGCTCCAATGAATGAGCCCACCTCTTAGCCTCATCCTTGAATGTATATAGGAAGAGGTAAAGTCTAATACCTTCTGAGGTGACGCCAGGGATGGAGAACGTACTGCACATCTTGACAAAGCTGGTAAGATGGGCATGTAGGTCTTCACCTTATAGACCCCCAAATTGCCCCGTGTTTTGTATCATTTGGAGCATGACCGGTTTTATCTCGAAACGTGCATTCTTCTTAACCACTGGTCGTGAAATTTTGTGCCAGAAGTCATAGAGATTGGACACCGCATAATTCTTCATAGGGATATTGCGGTCAGCAGCGAGAAAAACAGGATCTTACGCTGGCCGATTAACCTCTTGATTTCCTTCGGGTGCCTCGTTATTGTTTTCTGCCATATTGACTCTTCTTCGCCTTGCTCTATTCTGGCATGCCCTTGTGCGAAAATTACGCTCGATCTCTGGGTCAGCTTCGAATTCTAGATCAGTTTCAGTACTCATAAACCGTCAGCCTGTTCTTCGAGTTAAACAGATAGTACAAAGAGATCTGTACCACAAAAGTACTCAACACTAACCGTTACCAATCCTCGGCCAGTGCCATAAACTTGTAACGATAATTTAGTCTTTAAGCATGTGGACAAATATGAATGTGAATGAATGAACAAGTCCATGTCCCCGGCAACGGCGCCATAAACTTGTAACGATGGAAATGGAATGTTACTGCGTTATCGCTTATGCACACTACTGCTAAGTTAATCTCTTTATCTACTCTAACGCATGGCTTGTGGATGAGAGGAATGATGTTCTAAATATGCGCTCAAGTGCTTGCAATAAAGAGAATTTCTATGCGATGCTACGTCTAAATATATGCGTTGTTAATGATATGCTCATAGTATGTGATGGAGTAATGCGTGTCACAAGTTTCCTTGCACTGAAACCAAGTATAATTCCAATGCAAGGTTTTTAGAATAATCCGAGGTCAAACACAGGGATTGTTTTCGTTAATGCGTTACTTTTGTGATACATGCGACCGATTTAACAATGAATAAAGAATTAGGTTTATACAGGAATATAAATTGCGATGAAATAAAATTGCGTTGATAAAATAAAATCCTAATTTAATATGATACAAGATACAAGACACATGATACATGATACTGAGGTCGAGGCTGACTGTGAAGTTGTACAAAGAATCGATATATGCGATGGCAAGTCATTATGGATGAATCAGAAAGAGAAAGAGTAAATAGTAAAAACATCGCAAGTTTGTCAATTGCATTAAAGATGCAACTAAGGCTCTTCTTTCCCTTAGCGTACACCTCTCTATGATTGGCCGCGTTCCCATATCTCTATGGTGAAACAGGGATGACGTGATGATGCAAGGTTGTTTCCATCTCTGGAAATACTTCTTGCTTTAGTTAATGCATTCTTCCAACCTTCTCTCAATAGGCGGAATAACATCTTCACTTCTGCTCTCACAGGTGAAGATGCTGTCGAGCATGCTTTAACTAAACTTACTTATTTCCTTAACGCAAATTAACTTACTCACTTAATTCTTGCCATTTACCCAGGGAATTAGGAAAACATCATGGAGAAAATGAATTATGGATGAACGGAAATAGACAGAGAGATGACAATGGTAATTATCATAACATTTAATACAAAGATTAAGCGTCTGATACATGGTGTGAATGAAAGATTAAGGAAGAGGAATACAAATGATGAAATAGAGATTAGAAACAAATATAGAAAGAGTGTCAACATCTTGACATAGATTCTGGACGGAGGTTATGCTTGTCGGTGTGTGGAAGTAATGGAGAGGAAAGCTTCCCTCTTAGGCTTGCTTTCCCGGTAGAATTGACCTTCGCACAGAGCTTCAGCTATGGGAATTTGGAAGGATTCTCTGCTCGTAGACTCACCTCTCGGCCTTGTCTCGTGGTTCGCTCAGATCTACTATGGATAGTCGCTTCAGAATAGTCTCTCTCAGAATCAGTATATGCACGTCTCTATGTATTCATGTATGTTTTTCAGTGAATTTGCAGAAGCTATTTATAGGTAAGGCTTGGCTCTTTGAATGTGTGGTCCCCACTGTATGGTTATGGTAGTTTCTTAAATGGCAGAGTGAATATTCCTTTTGTTATGCAATCAATCTGTCAGAAATGCACAACTTAAACCTGTACATTTGTCAGAATTTTCCGCAAATGCATTGCTATTTACATCTTCGATCATCACCGCATGCAGTGTTATTTTTTATTACCACATGTAGTTGAAATTTCATTGATTGCTAAAGCTCTTGATTGATTTTCGCATGTGCCGTCATTGCGTTGATTATCTCTTTGTTCTTTATTGATGGGTGCAATGCGACGAGATGCGTTGTTTATTTTATCTTTGAGCCATGAACGCATACGGTGACTGATTTCTTGCAAAACTGAAACATTCTATTCTACCATCACAATGATGTTAGTCAGTGTGTTGACGACATTTTATTATTTTCGCATTTCTTAGCCAATTTCTATACTATCGACGCAACTTTTCTTTCTTTTTACCCGCAATATCTAAATAAAACAGTATAAATAACTTGTATTTCTACAAGTTATCACCTATCACCCTATATTGTGATAATAGTGGCGCAGTTGCAAATTCAAGAGAACCAAGAAGCCACAAGCGCGGCAAGCATATACAACGCAAATACCATATGATCTGGGACATTATGCATCGTGGAGACGTTATAGTGACCCAGATATCTTCTGAGCAAAACATTGCTGATCCTTTTACAAAGGCCCTCACGGCTAAAGTGTTTGAAGGTCACCTACAGAGTCTAGGTCTACGAAGTTTGTAAACTAGGACAAGTGGGAGAACTTTTGAGTATATGCCCTAGTTTATTGTATTCATATGTTTATTGTACTCATATGCTTCTCACTTGAATTCAACATTGTGATACTCCACTAGGAGTTTTAGCCCAAGTGGGAGTTTGTGGGATTTTATATCCTAAAACTAGTAGTTTGTAAATTAATAAACATATTCTGTTTTATTTTTCGATAAAGTTGTTATTGAAATTGTAATCTTGAATCCAATAAACTAAGGTCCTGAGGCTTTAATGTAGTTTGAACTTTATGTAGTGACATAAATGTGGATCAAGTTCAAATATATAGCCAAAATGGTTTATAGTATATGAATAAGGTTGGGCGCCTTATTCTGGGGACACTATGGATGCGGCCCACTTTGTAGTTAGTACAAACGATGTGATTGTGAATAGTTCATATAGAGATATGTGAGGCAGGGCATCCTATGCAATGAGTTTGCATAAGACTAAACCATGAAATAGTCACTTTTTACGTTCCAAATGTCGTTTTATGTATAAATCTGACTATTTCGTTAATTGATTACCTAGGTAACTTAATCTTAATCCTGAGCAAACTATGAACTCTTGTTCACTCGGAATTATCCTTAGATCTGCATAAGTGAGGGCAGCTCAATATCGCTTGCATAATAAGCCTCCCATTTCAGGGGTAAGATCAGGTGGATAGTTGGAAACATAGGGTGCAAGACGGAATCCACTCCTACCCGTTATAGGGACGGTAGATAGGTTGTTCCCTTTAGTACTGAATCCAAGTCTTGAACAAGGGGCCCCACCCTCTTCTTTGCCCGAGAGGGATTCAGTTTATAGGTTGGACCTTAAACCAATTATTCATTAGAGGATCAGTGGTACTTAAGGAACAAGATGTAGTCTTGGGGGTAAAACGATTTTTATGACCCAACCGAGATTACGAACAACCTATGAAGGATTAGCTTACTAATCATGGTTATATCAAATGGATACAAATATATCAATAGTGAGGGGAGTGCAACTATAGGACTATAGTGGAATGACCCGTTAGTTAACGAATGTTGATTAGCTCCGTCTAAAGAGTTTAGCCAGCTAATCTCGGATCGTTGGAGCTTATGATCTATAGGTCCATTAGGTTCCCCTACTAGCTCATATGAATAAACTTAGAACAGTATGATAGAATGATTTGAATTGTTCGAATTAGGTGAAGAGAGAGAAACCGACAAGTATATGTGATATAGTAGCCGATTTTCAGTTTAGAGATATAGCTTTAATATTTAAATGTGATTTAAATATCAAGAATATGAACACGTTCATATTCGGAAGCTCGAAAATAATGGAAATGGTCAAAGATGTAAAAAGTCAAAGAGTTGACTTTTGACTTTGAAACGTCAAACTTTGACCGACCTTATATTCAAATGCGATTTGAATTTTGTGAAAATGAATCCGGATTCATGCTCGGGAGGTCAAAATTAGTCAACCGAAAAAAAATCATAAAAGTCAAAATGTTGACTTTTTGGTCAAAGTTTGACTTTGACAAAATGACTATTTTGCCCTTTGACTATAGTTAGTGTGAAAATTAAAAATTTTGTTGGATAATTCCACTAACAAAATAGTGGGCTAGGTGTTGGCTTATAGTGGAGACATTAAGCCCCCTAAGATAGTGGATTATATGTCACACCCCGCCCCAGACTAACCTCTAAGCCTGAGAAAGGGCGTGACTACAGCAGTTATCAACCCTTTGGCTGACAGTTAATGCCTAATAACTTTTGCGGAATAACTCTGATACCAAAATATAATTTATACACAGCAGAATATCTTTAGGCCAAAAATTTATTAATTCAGAAACATAACATGTTTAGAGTCATTACAACACTAGATTCATAAGCCCCAACCCAAAACCCTAGTCCCTATATGAACAACAGTAACATGTGTACAATATTAACAGTAACCACCTAAACAGACGGGTTACAAATCTCTTTATCCTTTAGTGGCAGACCAGATGTAGAGCTATCTTTAGAGGATTTGACCACCTGTGGGGGGGGGGGGGAAGGAAAACATTTGAAAACGGGTGAGCTTGCGCCCAATGAGTGACTCAAGAAAGATAATTGATTCTCATGCAAAATCTCAATAAAGAGTTTAACTGAAATATAAACTTCTACAGTACTTGTACTGCAGTATAAATATTTTCCAAGCATGAAACATATAAAGCTATTTTAATCATAAAATAGTAAAACTGTTTCTCAGTTGAGGATAACCCTATTGTGGGTAAAAACAATTCCAACACCAATGGTCAAGAGAGAACCCTTTTGCTCAATCTCTAACTCTACCTACGTGCTCGTGGCCATACTAAGTACCATGATACCTTAGGTACTTCTGTTTAGATACCTTCTCAAACATCCTTCAGTATCTGGTTGGTTTGGTACCTTCTTAAACGTCCTTCAGTACCAATAGATACCTTCTCAAAGTTCTTCAGTATCTAGTTGGGCGGATACCTTCTCAAATGTCTTTCGGTATCGTGTTTTAAGTAAAACTAGTCATAAATAACTTTCTCTCTTTAAAGCATGTAAAGTATAACACATATAAAAACATGGCTTTAAAGGTACTAACGCATGCTGTGTAACGACCCGACCCCCTAGGACTTAGGTAAGGCCGTTACTAAAATGAATGCATGCAAAGAATTTAAAACGACGCTCAGTTATTTGAAATAAATGCTAATTAAAACAAGAGAGAAGTTCAAAAGACATTTAATAAATGCAATTGTTAAAAACAATAGTAGGGTACCCATAAATCATAAAGGTTAATAAGTGCATATGAAAAACAATTCTTAATACTAAATTTCAAACATCAAAACTAAACATTAAGAGAAACATGAAAGGAACTCTAAATCTCATGATGTGGAAGCGTAAAAACTAGTCTCAGTGACACGATCACGAATTCCGCTGCGCCATCGCTGGTGCATCTCTACCCTTACCTGAAACATCAACATAAGAAAGAATGAGTATGAAATACTCAGTAAGTAACCCCTCTACTGGGGTCAGGCTAGGCGTCTATGTCCTCTAGATGCCTACCCGTAGTGGAACATATAAACTATTTTGGTCCTCATGAAACACATATATACGTGAAAATCTTATTTCTATCCTAAGGTAATTGAATATGTCCACTACCTCTAGTAAGTCCCGTAGGACCCACAACCTCTGGTGAATCCCAAAGGAAACGCAGTCTCTTACATACGCATGGTTATGCATACACCTCTTTCGTATACACATAACCCACTTAATGTGTACCTCTTTCTTACAAATCGTTACGTATACACCTCTTTCGTATACACATAACCCACTGAAGGTGTACCTCTTTCGTACACCTAGTTAAGTATACACCTCTTTCGTATACACCTAACCTACTAAGTATGTACCTCTTTCGTACACCCCAGTACCCTCTAGGTATGTATCACTTTCATACACACCAGCCCTAGTACATCTCTTTCATGTACTGAGTCCTTGGACGTGCATTACTTACAAGCAGTCACATAGTTTGGAAAGGAAAAAAATGGCATCTAACTTCCTATTACATATAACATTCACCTAATCATGAATCCTCTAAAATCTCCTCATCAAGGTCATGTTCATTAACCTCAACATACATAATTAATCTAGTGTTAATGGATCTTCTCTAGTACATCCCTTTCATGCACTAAACTATGTAAACAATCAAGTATTTGAGATTTCATAATATATAATACGGTCTACACATTCTCACAATAAATCGCATAACTATGTGAATCAGCAAATGTCGAATCCTCATTTAACTTTAAGACTTTCCGGTAGGAGTGCTACTTAACTTACATTTAAGGGTCATGCTCAATCATCCTTTTAATATAACTCATAAAATTCTAAATCATACTCATACATTAAAATTCTTCAGACATATTATCACATGCTCCTATATCTTTTCTAAACAATCCATTAAATCTTAGAATAGTCAAAAGTATCCTTGCAACTAGTCTTAAAATCCTCAAAAATAAATCATAAATTTATCGTCAGACACAAAGCCAATTGAAGTAGTAAGATTACTTACCTCAAAATTGAGCCTAAAATTAATTCAAGCAAATGAACTTCTTTCCAACATTCACAAACTTTGAATTAGATCCTCAATACAAAGCTTGGTCAATACTTGCTCTAAAACAATCCAGTCTCCAAAATCTCCACCGAAATAGATTTTAGTTCCAATGATCAGCACCTAAATTCCTTCGGAAAATTCCAATTCCATCTTTAAAATAAACACAAGAGATTTTAGGCCAAGAACTTGTTGAACATTTAATAATTCCAAGAAAAAAATATCCAAACCTTAGTCCGAACAACAAAACTTACCCAAAACCACTAACTCTGACAATAAAGGCGGCCTACGACGATCTGAGGGAGGCACACAAACGGTTGTGGCAATAGAATCGTGGCTGTGAATGTCTGAGGGGCTTGCGGTGTCGTCACATCTGAAAGAGAGAGGGAGAGACGAGCGGCGGAGGGCTCAATGGCTTGTAGGAGAAGGAGCTTCAATCGATGGTGAAACTCCAATGGCAACAACGTCAAGCGAGCGAGCACTACATGAGGAATGGAGCTAGACAACGGCGTGACTAGACTAGTGTGGGTCGTGCGACTGGGTTGGTCGGCTTGAGGTTCGAGGTGGCGCGCTAGGGAGAGGCTTCGGCCGCAAGATCTAAGGTGTCAATCGGATGGTTAGCTAGACGGCGATGGTCTGGACGAGCGGCTGGACGATTGGTGACAGCAGCGGAAGGGAAATTTTCAGGGGGGGGGGGGGGGGGGCAGACGCGATGAAGAAGGAGAAGGGAAATTAGGTTATTTTTTATAAAATAAAAATAAATAATAATAATAATAAAACTAAAAAGGAAATAAAATAAACTATATTTTATTCTTTTCCTTGTTCCACTTTATATTATTAAATTCCTTTCCTTTCCAAAATGAAATTAATTCCGGCAATTAATTTTCAAATTGAATAAATTTCAACGTCAACAATTAAATTCCCGTAATTACACCTGAAGTCCAAAATTCCAAAAATGCCCTCAAATAACAAATTACTAAAATTATATAAAAAAAGTGAAAATTTTGGGTGTTACATGCTGAGTATATTTAACACATATAAATCGCTTTTCAACAATTTTCTTACACATGCATGCGTTTAAAACAGGGTATATCTCT
>NC_052360.1:71516308-71598901 GCF_009727055.1 Benincasa hispida | reverse complement strand
AACGAGCTAACCATCACCAATGCATAGGGTGACCACCCATCCTCGACGCATGGCTCACTAGGCAGCATCGCACGACTTGCTTGGCATGGGCGCATTGTGCCTTCCAACGCGTCATCTCTATTTTCCTTCTTCAGCTGCATGCCCTCACCAACAACCCTTCCAACGCATCAACACCACCCTTCCAACGCTTCAACACACCAATTTCTATACTTAGCCAAATTTCAAAATTTTTCCCCAAAAGTTAAACTTCCAAATTTTCTCTTTTCTTTAAATCTCCACTCTTTTCTCTACCTAACACTAATTTCCACATCAACCTACTCACCACACTAGTCTTAGTAAGGAACATAAAGTAGAGAAATTAGGATTCGGGGTTCAAATTATAGGTGTTGGGTTTTATGGATTTGTTTCATGCAATTGTTGCATGGCTTTTTTCTATAAATTGGGTTTTCAATTATGGATGAAAAACTTTTGGCCATTTTTCCAAAATTGTTTTCAAAATTAGGCTGGAAAAATAAAAAACCCAAATCCAAATTCATTCTTATTTTCCATCTCTTTTCTCTCTCTCGGTTTTCTTCATCCATCAAGTCCCACAATCTGGTTCTGAGTCCAGAGGATAGTAGGTCAACTCTAGTGGTGGTCCAGAAGAGTTCGGGTCGAGATTCAATAAGGAAAAGCATTTTTCGGAAGCTTCAAAGGTTGTATCCTACCCTTTTAATTTACTGTTTTTTCCTCTTTTTTGCATGCTAATTTCCTTTAAATTAAAAGCAATTAAAGTGTAATTAGATCCGTATTCCGCTGTGTATGTCTTGTGTTCCATCAGTTAACGCATATTCTGCACAAAAATACAAAAAACAACAGCTCTAATGCAATGAACGCATGTGACCGCAATATTATGAAAACGATGCTTAATGGACGCACGTTAACATATTTCATCAACGCAATCTAACATTGTTTAAGAACTTAGCACTATGATAACGTGCATTTCTGCCCGTTATCAGTAGTCTGGATCATCTGTAGCATCACCAGCTTCATTTCGAATCGGCTTCCATCGAGGGCAGGCCTCATGATTCCTGGAGAGAAATCATAGAGGTTTGGCGATGCATAGTCCCTAATGGGCCTATTACAATCATTTGCTAGGAGGATTGGATTCACCATGAAGTTGTTTTCGTTTGGTGCTCTGTTTCCAGGCTGCTTCGCCATACCTTCTTTATCTGGCTATTGTTGTTGGCGGTCTCTTAATCTTCGTCTGAACGTCCTCTCAATCTCCGGGTCGTAATTCGACAGAGATTGAGAGTCTACAAAGAAATCAGAAAAATCACCGTTAGCACACTGATTTGCCGAAGTCCCCGGCAATGGCGCCAAAAACTTGATGCGTTATTTTATGATTGTGGAATTATGAATGAAATGCGATGATGAAAATGCATTAAGTACTCAAGTTTTCTCAGTGGAATCCAAGTGTAAACTCCACTGAGTTTCCTGGTAAGTCCAGGGTCGAACTCAAGGACTTGGAAAAACAATATGCGGTGGTAATTTTTCAGAAGACTTTGCGGTAACCAAATAAATCAAGTAGTTGTCGGGAATGTTGTTTGTGGTGATAAAAATAAAAAATGTGGCGGAGTTCGAAAAGAGTTGATAAAATGGAAGATGCGATGAGTATGCAGTGAATAGGTTAAGAAGGGTTTCGGCTAACACTTCCTGGGATGCATTCATACTATGCGATCATGCAACACACATACAATAGTAAACCATCTCTCGATGCGAATGCTATGGCTTCTAATGCTAGAACGCATGCGATATATTCGATAAGTCTATAGGACCTACATATAAGTCTCTATTCTGATTTATTCACTGACAAAATAACACACACACAAATAAGGCGACCACATAATACGTACCTATCTCTAGGATGTATGCAATGCAAGTTGACAAATAGAGCTTATCTCTAAGTCCCTATCTCTTTTTTATGCATATTTAATATTGCTCTCTCGAGTCTAGATTCTAACCTAGCTTTCTCAAGTCTCAGATTCTTTTTTTAGACTCTCTCTCGAGTAGCTCTAAAGAGATGTTAAGCACAGCATAAAACAAGATAATCGCATGCGATGAAGATCCTAGGTCATGTTAGCTTCGTTCTTCTCAACCCATTCGATAAGTTTAGCTACTCATGCGTGCTAAGAGAGTGAACAGATGTAGAATAAGAACTTCCATTGTATAAATATAAAGTTGAAGTACAAAATAACAATGCAAGAAGAGAATAAAGAGCTTGGTAGCAATCTCTTGCTTCCCAGACTTTTACACTGGCTTTTCTACTCGTGTTCAAAAGATAATCACGCTTTCGCGAGAGTCGGCCCGCTCTCTACTTTCTACGCTTCCGGGTTCTCTCTCGAATTGCCCTGAGCGATCTTCCGGCAAAACGATAATTTGGCCCAGTTGTACTTACGAGCATCTGTGAAAGGTCATCGTACTCATGATTGGTTATATCTGATGGACACAGAAATATATCTGTGGTAAGAAGGGTTGAGTTGTTGGTCTTTAGTAGAATGCCTGACAGTTAACGAATGGTGGATCTCATAGCTAAAGAGTTTAGTCAGCTATTCACGGACCGTTGGAGCTTCGAGCCACAGGTCCATTAGGTCCCTTGGGTAGCTTGGATAAAGTCGAGAACCAGTGTTTGGGTTAATTTAAAATGTTCAAATTGACAAGAGAAAGTTCATTATATATTGATATAATTAGTGTGGTTAATTATATATGATATAATTGGCTAAATGTATGAGATACATTATTTTTAGAGGAAATTAGATATAAATATGATATATCAAGTAGAGGAGAAAATACTATAGATAGATTATGTGAATCAAACTTATAGGATAAAAATATAATATGATTATATTTCTTAATTAGTTGGTTAATTATATTGATATTTAATCCACAATTCACGTTCGGACGTGAGTTAGTGGGCACGTCGGTTATTGTAACCGATGAGTTAAAATGAAAATAAGTTTTCATTTTTTGATAAAATTGCCCAAAGTAACTTTCGCAAGCGCGCATTGGAGAATTAGAGAACGATCGCACTTACATAAAAAAAGAGCCTACTACGATAGTCACTTTCGACCAACGATCGTTCTACCTTCACGCATCTAACGATCGCACGACTGTCGACTGCACGATCACATAGCTTCTCTAAACGATCGGTATTATGTTTGCCGATTTAGCTGAAACGATCGGCTATACCTTTTCCTAAAAGATGCGTCAGTTAAAACCTACACGATCGTGTAGCTTTCTCGCAACGATAAGCAGGCTGTTTATGCAGTAGCGTTATTTTTCCTCTCACTTGTTATCGCCTACACGATTCATGTTTCCTCCTTCCTCTACCAAATTATCAAAGACACCCTTTGGGTTTTCACTCCGAGAATACCCGGGGGCTCCTTGAGTAGTGGTTCGTCCCCGTTGCCAGTCGTGAGTTTCGGTGTTCTAGGGCTACATGGACATTTGCGCTGGGCGTTGACTAGAGCATGGAAGTTTTCCGCTGCTGTTGAGTGTCCGAAGATTGAAAGAGTCTTCAACTGTATGGTATCTTTCCCTTGTTATTTTTTCTTGTTCAAAGCATGCCGTTTAATTAAGATTTCTTTGCATAACCTTTATGTTGAATGTATATTAATTGTATTTTGGTCACTGTGGAGATCGGAGCGATCCGAACGCGCTCATGGAACTATTAGATATGAGATCTTTCAATGAAATATAACTTCCACGAACGTCTGAATGCTCCTCGAACCCAATCGAGTCCAACTCCGATACACGAACGAATGTAGAACACCACCACAAGTGTTACCTTGGTATTTCTCGGTGTGAGAATCAGGGTTGTGGGATCTGTATGATCTTGGATTGAAAGGATAGAAGGTATGCGATCGAGTTAGACGATCAGTAAGTGGGAGATATGAACACTGGTCTATCGACATAGAATGAATGTACGCGATCGTTTAATAGAATGAAACACCGTATTAGCATAGACTTTGCTAACTCGATTCATGTAGCAACGATCAAAAGAAGTAACTATCGTATAGTTAACTCTTAATTATCGTGTAGACTTCGTCAATGCTATCGCTTATAAAACTACTTTACTTGATAGCTTTTTCCATGAGAATTTTCCGAAGGAATTCAACTCTTAATTTGGAAAACAATTTTTCTTTTTATCTCACTGTACCATAAAACTTCCAATAACCTCTCACTCAATCAGTTATTAGACGAAAAAGATTAATTATCATATAATTAATATATTATAAATAAATATGAAAACCAACTTATCATACTATATTTATAACCTATAGTTTTAATATTTCATCATATGAAACATATAAACCATAGTTTTTTTTTCTATTTTATGGTACTTAATGTAAATCAATATGAAAACCAACGAACAGCCTCCAAAAACCTCGACCCAGTCGAGTTGAGTTAAACACCTCCACGATGGCTACCTTGGTATTCTCGGTGTGTTAATCCAGAAGTGTGGGCTCTGTGTGGACTTGGTTAGAGGAAGAGACCGGAGGAAGAACAATCGTGTAAACGATTGAGCAAGTGGGAGATAACAAAGGTCTATTGTATAGACGATGCCCAATCGTTTAACAAATGCTCTACGATCGTTTAGCAAAAGCTCCACGATCGTTTAGCTAATGGCCAGTTGAGTGAACTATCGTGTAGTGTCACTCCATAATCGTTTAGTCTTTCTTCAGCTATCGTTAAGTGAATTCTATTCACTTGACAACGATTCCGTGAGTTTTCTTTTTTAGAATGTAAAATCTCAATTAAAGAACTACTAAATTTTGGAAAACATTTTTCCTTTTATCTTACGGGTGCCATGAAGCCACCAATAACCCCCCACTCAATTGGTTGTTAGAAAAAAAGAGATAATCCAATAATTAATATTATTATAGATATATATATGATAACCAACTTATTATATTATATTTATAACCTATAGTTTTAATATTTCATCTCACGAAATATATAAACCATAGTTCTTTTTCTATTTCATGGTACTTAATGTAAATCTCATTTACATTAATCCTCCACTCGACGTATCTCATACATCACCCCAATCATATCATATATAATTGAATTTCCTCTTATCAATTTGAACATTTCAAATCAATACCAAGAACTGATTCTCAACTTGAATCTATTGAGCTACCAACGGGACCTTATGGACTTGTAGCTCGAAGCTCCAACGGTACGTGAATAACTAACTAAACTTTTTCGTCACGGGATCCACCATTCGTTAACTGCCAGGCAATCCACTAAAGATCGATAGTTGAACTCTCCTTACAATAGATATATTATGTGTCCATATCAACCAATCAATAGTGCGATAACCCTTCACAGATCGCTCGTAAGTATAGCTGGTCCAATAGCCATTATGTCGTTGTAGTTACATCTAACTTCTTAAGTACCACTGATCCCTCTAATGAACATAAGCCATAGTCCTACTATGACTAAGTCCTCTCTTCTAAAGAAAAGTTGTGGCCACTATGTTCAAGACTCGAAATCAGCCCTTAAGGGAGCAATCTATCTACTTACCCCTACTTCGGGAAAGGAGTGAATTCCATTTTGTATAATGAGTTCCCAGCTCCCAAATTAGACAAATTCTCAAAAAGGTAGGCATGATCGTGGGATATCTGAGTTGGAAATCTGGCTACTCTCACCCATACTAGCCAATTGTCTTGATCGTGGGATATCATTGAGAAATAGAAATCCGTGTTATCAAAGGATTTTTTGTCATAACCAGAATTTTCCAACAAAATGAATCCATTTAAAAAATGATCATTAATGATGTACCGGAAAATACAACATTTTTGTAATCGATATTACCCATGAATCTCAATGACCAAGAATTGGAAAAATGATTGAGGTCATGTCACCTATGGTCATTTAGGTGAGATGTAAGTCTCAAGTATCAACGACATTATAAATAAAGACGAATCATCTCGTGGTATGGTCTTATACAAACTCTTTGTATAGGACACCCCGCTCACATGTCTCCACATGAATGGTCAGGATCTACCATCTGTAGTAGTTTACAACACTTGCAAACCTCTACAAAATGGGTCGTATTTGTAGTGTCACCAGGATCAGGTATCCCTCCTTAATCCTTATACTACAAACCTTTTTAGGTTATCACTTAAGGCATGATCCACTTGTATATCTCATATACATGCTTAAGTTTACATACAATAACCATGGAGCTTTGTTTATTAGATATGAGTAAATGCCAAATAAAATAACTCTTATTTTATTCATAACAATGTGTATAGATTACAAACTATGAGACTCTGGGAGAATTAGGACTATCAATCCCAACAATCTCCCACGTGTTCTATTGCCTCGGGAGACTAATGTACAATACATGATAAAGAAAAGTGCAATACACAATAAACTAGGGCATACTCTATACCCCAGTATCATCTTTCACTTGCCCTAGACAAGATGCCGCATGTCCCGCAGACCCAGACTCTCCAGGTGACCCTCGAACACTTTAGGCTTGAGAGCCTTTGTAAATGGATCAGGAATGTTGTGCTCCGATGTAATCTTCGTGACTATTACATCACCGTGATGCACAATCTCCCTGATCAAGTGGTATTTCCATTCGATATGCTTGCCTAGATGATGACTTTGAGGTTTTTTTAAATTTTCCACAGCCCCGCTGTTATCACAATAAAGAGTGATCGATAAATTCATATTTGGAACAACTTCAAAATCTGTAAGGAATTACCTCAGCCAAACAGCCTCCTTAGCTGCTTCACAAGCAGCTACGTATTCGGCTTTTATAGTGGAGTCTGTGATGCATCCTTGCTTGATGCTTCGCCACACTAGAACCCCTCCATTTAGAATGAACACTAACCTCGATGTCGATTTACAAGAATCTCTATCGGTCTGAAAGTAAGAGTGTGTGTATCCTGTAAGGATTAGATCCTTATCTCCATACATGAGCATGTAGTTGCTCATTTTTCGAAGATACTTGAGGATCGTCTTGACCGCCATCCAATGATCAAATCTTGGA
Source organism: Benincasa hispida (assembly GCF_009727055.1). NCBI lineage: Eukaryota > Viridiplantae > Streptophyta > Magnoliopsida > Cucurbitales > Cucurbitaceae > Benincasa > Benincasa hispida. Next base: position 71,591,853 of record NC_052360.1, on the reverse strand, counting down.
TTGGACTGATAACGACTAGCAATCCCTACTGCATAGCAAATGTCGGGTATGGTACAAAACATTGCTTACTATAGCTTCCAACAGCTGAAGCATAGGGAATCCATCTCATCTACTCAACCTCTTGAGGTGTCTTAGGACTTTGACCCTTAGACAAAATGATTCCATGCCTGAAGGGTAATAAACCTCACTTGAAATCCTGCATCATGTACCTGATCAACATTTGATCGATGTACGATGCTTGAGTCAAGGCTAATCTCTTGTTCTTACGATCTCGAATGATTTGGATCCCTAGAACATAATGTGCCTCACCCAAATCTTTCATTTGGAATTGGGCAGCTAGCCACTTTTTAATGTCAGTCAAAAACCCTACATCATTCTCAATTAGTAGGATATCATCCACATACAGAACTAGAAAAGCTACTGAGCTGTTAATGATCTTCTTGTAAACAAAAGGCTCATCAACATTTCAAGCCAAACTATTTGACCGCACTACCAAATCTAATGTTCTATGATCTAGATGTTTGTTTCAGCCCATAAATGGACCTATTAAGCTTGCAAACTCTTTACTCTTTATCATGAACTATGAACCCCTCTGGTTGAGCCATGTAGATGGTCTCCTCAAGATTACCATTAAGAAAGGCAGTCTTGACCTTCATTTGGCATATCTCATAATCATAAAATGTGGCTATGGACAGAAGTATCCTGATAGACTTGAGCATAACAACAGATTAGAAAGTTTCCTCATAGTCCACTCCCTTAACCTGGGTATAACCCTTTGCCACGAGTCTAGTCTTAAAGGTTTGCACATTTCCATCTACACTTCTTTTTTCAATTGTAGATCCACTAACACCCTATAGGTCTGACCCTATCAAGCTGATCCACAAGTTCCAAGACTTGACTGAAGTACATAGACTTCATCTCCTGGTTCATGGCCTTAATCCACTCATCCTTGTCAACATCCTCCATTGCTTGCTTAAAAGACAATGGATCCTCGACCCCATCATTAGAAATGACGTTATGGGCTTCTGTTAAACCCATGTAGTGATCTGATGGGTTCATAACCCTCCCACTACGTCGAGGCAGTCCTCTTGAGCTAGTTGACTAGATGTACTGACCTCAACAACTCTTGTTTATCTGTCAGTTTGTTCAACAACTTTTGTTAAACCCTCAGTAGTCTCAGTCTCACTAGAAATCTCTCGTAAAACAAGCTTACGTCGTGATGATCCATGATGTGGTCTTCTTCCAAGAAGATAGTATTTGTAGAAACAAACACTTTGTTCTCACTCGGATCATAGAAGTATTCACCTTTCGTTTCCCTAGGTAGCCTACAAAGAGGAAAACTTTCAAACACGGTTCAAACTTCTTTAGGTTAATCACAAGAACATCAGACACCCTCAAATCCTAAAGTGGTGTAAACTACCTTTACAGCCTTTTCACAACTCAAAAGGTGTTTCAGAAACACTTTTTTAGGGAACATTGTTCAGAACGTAGCATGCAGTCTCCACTGCAAAATCCTAAAACGAGTCTGGAAGATGAACATAAATCATCATAGATCGAACCATGTCCAACAAGGTTCCGTTTCTCCTTTTTGATACACCATTCTACTGAGGTGTACCTGGGGCCGAGAGTTGAGACACAATCCCATGTTGTATCATATAGTTCTGGAATTGGAGGTCCATATACTCTCTACCATGATCAGATCATAGTGTTTTTATCTTCTTACCTAACAAGTTTTCAACTTCAGCCTTATACTCCTTGAACTTCTTACCTAACAAGGTAAAGATACACATACCTTGAATAATCATCTATGAAAGAGATGAAATATTCATACCCATCTCAAGCCTTAACATTCATCGGACCACAGAGGTCTGAATGTACAAGCTTCAAGGCTTCCTTGGCTCTATAAACTTTTCCAATAAAAGGTTGCTTGGTCATCTTGCCTTCGAGGCATGATTCATACACCGGCAAGGAGTTTTCTTCTAAACTCTTTAGAAGTCCACATTTCACCAATTGCTCAATCCTATTGAGGTTGATGTGACCTAACCTTAGATGCCAAAGATGGGCGTTTTCCTTAGAAGAAACCTTTGGTCTTTTAGTTGTTGTTGTCTTACAAACATTTCGGTATTAAATAAGACTTTTATGACTAACGGCCTTAGTACATCTTTGGTAAGAGGAACTGACGTGATTAGTAGCACCTGAATCAAGGATCCAGGCATAATCATCATTCTCTACCAAACACGTCTCTGTTGGATTTTATGTCCTAAAACTCGTAGTTTGTAAATTAATAAATATATTCTGTTTTGTTTTTCGATAAATTTGTTATTGAAATTGTAATCTTGAATCCAATAAACTAAGGTCCTGAGACTATTTAATGTAGTTTGAACTTTATGTAGTGACATAAAGGTGGATCAAGTTCAAATATATAGCCAAAATGGTCTATAGTATATGAATAAGGTTGGGCACCTTATTCTGGGGATACTATGGATACGGCCCACTTTGTAGTTAGTACAAATGATATGATCCTGAATCATTCATATAGAGATATGTGAATGGGGGCATCTTATGTAAAGAGTTTACATAAGACTGAACCATGAAATAGTCACTTTTTACGTTTTAAATACCGTTTTATGTATAAAACTGACTATTTTGTTAATTGATGACCTAGGTAACTTAATCTTAATCCTGAGCTAACTATGAACTCCTGTTCACTCAGAATTATCCTTAGATCTGCATAGGTGAGGGCAGCTCAATATCGCTGTCATAATAAGCCTCCCATTTCAGCGGTAAGATCGGGTGGATAGTTGGGAACATAGGGTGCAAGACGGAATTCACTCCTACCCGTTATAGGGACAGTAGATAGGTTGTTCCCTTTAGTACTGAATCCAAGTCTTGAACAAGGGGCCCCACCCTCTCCTTGGCTCGAGAGGGATTCGGTTTATAGGTTGGACCTTAAACCAATTATTCATTAGAGGATCAGTGGAACTTAAGGAACAAGATGTAGTCTTGGGGGTAAAACGGTTTTTATGACCCAGCCAAGATTACGAACAACCTGTGAAGAATTAACTTACTAATTATGGTTATATCAAATGGACTATAGTGAGGGGAGTGCAACTACGGGACTTTAGTGGAATGACCCGTTAGTTAATGAATGTTGATTAGCTTCATCTAAAGAGTTTAGCTAGCTAATCTCAAACCGTTGGAGCCCATGATCTATAGGTCCATTAGGTTCCCCTACTAGCTCATATGGAATAAACTTAGAACAGTATGGTAGAATAATTTGAATTGTTCGAATTAGGTAGAGAGAGAGAAAGAAACCGACAAGTAAATGTGATATAGTGGTCGGGTTTTTCAGCTTAGAAATACAGCTTTAATATTTAAATGTGATTTAAATATCAATAATATGAATATGTTCATATTCGGAAGCTCGAAAATAAGGGAAATGGTCAAAGTTGTAAAAAGTCAAAGAGTTGTTTTTTGACTTTGAAAAGTCAAACTTTGACCGACCTTATATTCAAATGTGATTTGAATTTCGAAAAAATGAATGCAGATTCATGCTCGGGAGGTCAAAATTAGTCAACACGGATAAAATCATAAAAAGTCAAAATGTTGACTTTTTTGTCAAAGTTTGACTTTCACCAAATTACTATTTTGCCCTTTGATTATAGTTAGTGGGAAAATCCAAACTTTTGTTGGATAATTCCACTAACAAAATAGTGGGCTAGGTGTTGGCTTATAGTGGAGACATTAAGCCCACTAAGTGAGTGGATTGTAGGTGTTGGGTTTTTTGTGAAGTTTTTTCATGCAATTGTTGCATGCTTTTTCTATAAATTGGGCTTTTCAATTTAGTTAAAAGACTTTTGCCATTTTGAAAATTAGTTTTTTGATATTTGGGCTAGAAAATTATAACTTTGTGAAAAAAAAGGAAACACCCAAACCTACTCAAAATTCCATTCCTTATTTTCATCTCTTTTCTCTCTCTCGGTTCTCTTCATCCACCGAGTCCCACAACTCGGTTCTGAGTCCAGAGGATAGTAGGCTAACTCTAGTGGTGGTCCAAAAGAGTTCGGGTCGAGATTCAACGAGGAGAAGCGGCTTTCGGGAGCTTCAAAGGTAGCATCTCTACACTTTTAATTCACTGTTTTTCCTTCAATTGCATGCTATTTTCCTTTAATTTAGAAGCAATTAGTGTGTAATTAGGTCTCAATTCCACTGCGTATGTCTCGTATTCCATCAGTCTCCAAGACCAATAAATCACATTTACTGTCTTTAGACATCCTCCTCTTTTGGAGAGTAGTGGGATCAGTATCAGAACCTAAATAAGCTCCAAATTCAATGTCAGAGAACACTTCTCGTCGATGAACTTCAATAGAGTCAGCAACACTTGCTTCCTCTTCCTGGAGTTTAACTTGGGAACTGACACTACTGGTATTGCCATCCATCCCTCTGTACTCGAAAAGTAAGAACTTATGTTCAAACAATTCTAGCAATGAGTTCATGATCTCGCGTGCAATGACCATGTTCTCAACCCTTTTGGCCAAAGCATCAGGTATGCTAGCCAATATGTGAAGTCAAGCCAATGAATTATCCTTCATCCATAACTCATATGCATTATGAACACTTCACAGTGCATCAAGGGTCGGGACTTGAGGACATTCCTCAACCATGACAAACTCAAGGTCGTTTACCACGAAATACGTTTTACAAGACTATTTCCACTATATGTAACCGGTCAAATTAGAGGCATTAAATGAGAAAACAAACATGTTGCTGAAAAAAAACACATTGACCTACATTAGGTTTTGATAACTGGTAGAAATAAAAGTTATTACAGCTCAAATAAGTAAAACAATGAGAGAATGTGATGGTAAAATAGGCAATGTCATGTCCGAAAGCGCTAAACTGAAAAGAATTGCGATCGCAAGTACTCATCACATAAAAGCAGTTAATTTACCTATTTTTTGCAGGTACAATGTGATGGCTCACATGAAATTGCGATCCAAAGTCACAATGCGGCAGCGCGCTTGAAGTTGCGATTGTAAGTCATGCGACCGTGAGTAGTTTCTCAAATGATGATCGCATAAAGACCTTGCTTCAAGGCGACAGCATAATAAATCATGATGGGACTTAAAGCTGATAACTGTCGATTCTGAATTTAGTTGACAAGCCGTTAAAAGCCACACTATAGCAAGTACATTGAACTTTCGATGACTTTTAAACGGTGCAACAGAGTAGGGAAATTAATGCCGCCCATCATTGCAATCATTTGTAAGAAAAGCTGCTTCAACTTGAAATCTATAAATACTGAAGGCCACTAGAGAAGGAGCTAGTCAGTGAGTCCATTCACGTACATATTTATACATATACATAGAGGACGAAGAGAGTAAGGAGACAAGGCAAGGCGAGAGAAATTGTTCCCGGACAGATCGAGAGACTGTCGGAAAGCAATACGAAGGAGAGAGGGCCAACCCTTGCGAGAGTAAGAATCCACATTTAGAACAGAGTTGAAATGATAAATAGTAGTGTAAAAGGCCACGGGAAGCAAGATATTGCTTACCGGGCTTGTTATCTCTCAAATCCATTTGTTATTTTGTATTCAACACTTTATTTGCAGAAAATGGAAACTTCATTTCAATCTATGTTCAATCTCTCCATACCATGCATGAGTAGCTAAATTTCTGAATGGGTTGAAAAGTACTTAGCTAGCATGACTTAAGATTTACATTTTATGTGATCATCTTGTCTTATGTATGCATCATTCACCTTTGGACATACTTGAGAAAGTAGTCAAAAGATAGAATCTAGGCTTGAGAGAGTCAGATTATATCGCATAAGCAAGAGTAGAAACTTAGACATAAGTTCTATCTGCTATTTACACATCGCATGCGCCCTAGAAATAGGATTGATGGTATGCGGTCACCTTGTCTTATGTGTGCGTCATTCATCATTTGGACATACTTGAGAGAGTAGTCTAAAGATAGAAGCTAGGCTTGAGAGAGCCGGATTAGATCGCATAAGCAAGAATAGAAACTTAGAAATAAGTTCTATCGACATTTTCGCACATGCATCGCATGCATCCTAGAAATAGAAATTATGACATTCGACATTGAGAAATGTAGTACTGGTATTTGTGTGTAGCATGATCGCATAATTTGTGCACAATCTTAGGAAATGTTAGCTAAACCCCTTCTCACTAAACCCCTTCTTAACTCCTTCATCGCATACATATTGTAACTCTACGCTTTCATCAACTATGCGTTCAACTCCGTCACATAGGAAAAATCTCAATCAAAACACTATCCACTTCACTTATTTACCACCACAATAGAATCAAAGAGTCTGTCGCATATTTACTTAGTAGTCCCTATGTTCGACCCTAGACTTACCAGGAAACAAAGAGGCTTATACTTGGGCCTTATTAGGAAAACTTGCATGATTACCGCACAACACACATCATCGCAAACTCACACCATAACACATCATAATTTTACGCATTAGGTTTTAAACAAATACCCGTTGAAAAAACATACAACATCCAATAAGGTTTAGCAAAACTAACATGAACCCTATGTGACATCTAGTTTCGTAATTATGCTCCAAAGGTTTAGGACAAAAGCCGCCGAAGAGTGGTCAATTTATCCCTCCTCTGAATTGAGACATTCTCAATCAGCCATTTATACCAGAACAACTCTTTCTATTATGATGACTAGCCATCATTGATTTGGTCAAGAAATCATTGACTTACTTAACAATTTCCGTAAGTGTGACCCACCATTTTAGGCCCTAGAGTTTCGCCTTAAGCAGCCAATCCGAAGGAAAAAAAACTGATTTGGGCAAAAACTAAAGTGACTCTATCCATTTCTGGAGTTCATCTTGACATTGACTAACTACACAAAACCCATCCGAAGGGGGACGCTCCCAGGGCGCCAAAAGGGAGTACAAAATGATCTCACGGTGCAAACCAGTGACAGAGATCGTAGGACGTGTTGACACACACCCTTCACCCACTTACTATAAACACTCTCTCCATCCACCTTGATATTGACTCATGAAAACACCATCCAAAAAGGGATGCTCCCAGCGCACCACGAGGCCAAACATGAATCTCACAGTGTGAACATTCAGGGAAAAACGTGAGTGTAATCACTGACATATCAGATACATCTTTTCCTCCCACTAAGTATTTTATAACCTAAGGTTTAGTTTACTTAGAAAAAACACGGCTAAGAGTTTTAACTAAGTGACTTTTTAGGTTTGTCCAAGAGTAACTTTTACCTTGGATAATTAAACAACTTTTGATCTTCATCCATTAAAGAGTAACTTTTACCTTGGATAGTTAAACAACTTTTGATCATCATCCATTAAACTCTTTAACGGAGTCTTTGACCAATTATCACATGCTTGCAGAAAATCTATCTAATTCACCTTTCCAGGTAAGTTCCCAGGTAGAGGTATTCTGTTTCCGTCAACTTAAGTACCCCAGCCTAGACAGAACCCCCCTTAGGCAAAAGGTCCCTTATAAATAGATTTAATACAAATTTAATATTTTATACCAATCAATTTAATCCTATTAAATCGATTTAAAAAGATTAAACTAGGTTGCTAATCCCATTAGAATCTTGAACTTAGGTCTATCTCAATCCAATTTTAAAACCCTTTTAAAACATGAGTTCGCCTAAGTTCGCATGCAACTCTTTCTTATCGTTTTTTGTTCTAATTTATATTATAATGCTTATAACATAAACAACCAAAACCATTCACAACACAAAGCAAACGCATGAAAGGCATTCATAATGCTTATAAATAGCCTAAGTGTCATGCTCCATGCATTGTTCATTCATTGCTACTTTTTATATAACTCGTATACTAACAAGCAACGAACCAAGCAAAACATGCTTCCATTCACCCTTATACTATAATGCTTATAATATATAGATGATGCATGAATATGCTTACTGCATGCACAAATATAACTCTTATATTTCATGATGCATGCGCATGCTTTCTTGTAATTTCATCACGCCATATTATAACACTTATAATACATGATGCATGAATAATTTCACAACCTAAGGTGGGTTTTAAATCTATATGTCATACACTATGCCATATAAACCACATACATCTCATGTATATTAAGCAAAAAGTTGATAAACCGGGATAATTGGCCTCAAATCCACAAAACTAAAAACTAATTATTACAAAAACAAAGAGTCTTTGGTTCAAACAGGCAAACCGGGTCTTGAACCATCTGGTCGAAGTCTGCGTCTCCATTGATCGTGTACCAAAAACCCGTGCGATCATCTACATGAAAGAGTAAATGCTTTACTCAATCGTTTACCAACGTTTCCAGAGCTAAACGATAATTTAGCAACGATCGTTTTACTATGCGATGAAGCATGAGGTACGCGATCGTGCAGCGCATAACGCATAATGCAAACCTTAAGCGATCTTCTAAATGACAATGATACAGTGAAGCACAATCGTCTAAACGATCGCTGAGCGAGCACCTATGTATCGTATACTACGTGATTGTGTAGTCAGTAACTATGCGATGAGGCATGCTAACTACACGATCGTTTAGCGTGCGCCTTTTATTAAACAATGAGCATCAAATGCTCCCATTCGATCGTTTACCTCCAGCGTCTACGCAATCGGGCAACCAATGTTACGCGATAGAACAAACGCTTTACTCATTCATTTAGCTTTAGCTAAACGATCATTAAGTAAATACTACACGATCACATAGAAAAATCTACACGATCGTTTAGCCAAATCCCAACGATCGTTTAACTGAGGCTACGACACGACCAACTCTTGGTCTTCTTCTTCGTTGAGAACCGCATCTTCATGCTTCGAAACTTTATCACGAATGATTCGACAAACTCAAACACTTTGAATTACAGACTCGATTGCATGTTAATTATGTTTAAAAAACACAGGGGCCCTTACAAATTAACACTTTGTAATTGAAAGAAAGCTTTAAACAGAGGCAATTAACCCGTAAACATTCATCAACGCCATCCACAAATGCATTTAACACTTAAACGCATATGTAGAAGACCCACCACGACTATAAAAGAAGTTCAAAACAGAAGTGAAATTTGGAATATCATAACAACCTGGCTCTGATACCAATTGAAGAAAATCAGACATGAGGATTTCCTGAGCAGTGAAATAATCATTCCAAATTTAATTCGAATTTGAACATAAACATTTACAGTACACAAACGAAAACTAACTGGTCATGCAACATACGAAATTACAGCATGCCTTTTAATACGATCAAGGGAAAGAATAAACATACATTTCAAGACTCATCTTTAAACTCCCTTGATCATGAATGCTCGTTCAATCTCCAAGACTGCAACACACGAACGCTCGAACACAGTGACCACAACACAGCACGATCAATCAGCAACCAACACACGAACACCGTGAACGCAATGAACGGCCTCCAAAAATCTCAACTCAGTCGAGTTGAGTCAGACACCACCACAATGGCTGCCTTGGTATTCTTAGTATGAGAATCCAGAAGTGTGGACTCTGTGTGGACTTGGTTTGAGGAAGAGACCGGAGGAAGAACAATCATGTAAATGATTGAGTAAGTGGGAGATGACAAAGGTCTATCATATAGACAATGCCTAATCGTTTAACAAATGCTTTGCGATCATTTAGCAAAATCTCCGTGATCGTTGATGTGTTATTTTATGTGATGAAATAGTGGAGTGGAATGCGATGGTGGAATATGCATTGAGCATGCAAGTTTTCCCAGTAAGACCCAAGTATAAATCCTACTGAGTTGCCTAGTAAGCCCAGGGTCGAACATAGGGACTAAGGAAGATAGTATGCGATGGTAATTTTAGATCACTTTGCGGTAACAATTAAATTAATGGTTTGGTTAGTTTGGTTGGTTTGTTGTTTAAGGTATAAAAAGTATGCAGCGGATTTGAAAAAAGAGTAATTATGCGACAGATACACTGAGTATGTCGTGAAACGGGTTGAGAAGGTCTTTAGCTAGCGTTTCCCGATAATGCGTTCAAGCTATGCGATCATGCTACACTCATGCGACAACAAATCATTTTCCAATGCAAATGCGGTGGCTCCTAATTTAGGACGCGTGCGACGAATGCGAAAGTTTCTATAGAGCTTATTTCTAAGTCTCTACTTCTTGCCTATGCGATGATGCAAGATGCACACAAGGACAAGGTGACTGCATACAATCATAGCCTATCTCTAGGGTGTATGTGATGCGTTAATAGCAAACATAGTTTATTCCTAAGCTTCTATCTCTTGATTATGCGGTTCTAATCTGACTCTCCCGAGCCTAGATTCTAATCTAACTTTTTCAAGCCTAGATTCTATCTTTAGACTACCCTCCTGAGTATCTCTAATAGACAAATGACGCATACATAAATAAGATAATCGCATAGAATGAAGATCCCAGGTTATGCTAGCTAAGTGCTTCTCAACCCATTCGACAGATTAAGCTACTCATGCGTAATGTACAAAGAGTGGACAAATATAAAGGTGCAATTTCCATTATATAAATAGGTTCAGAGTACAAAATGACAATGGAAAGTAAGGGTAGAGAGTCTGGTAGCAATTTCTTGCTTCCCAAGGCTTTTACACTATTATATCTAATCTGCCCAAAAAATGTTCTTGCTTCTGCAAGAGTTGGCCCTCTCTCTAATTTCGATGCTCCCGACACTCTTTCGAGTTCACCGGGACGATCTCTCATTGAATCTCCCTTCACTCGCTTCTGCCTTCTAAGTAAAAGAAAAACTATGAACAAGGCTACTTCTGTCTATAGGGAAAATTCTGTAAACTGAGTGAACTGAACGAACTAGGGCTGTCTCTTATACACATCTAGATGTGTATAAGAGACAGGTCGTTAACAGCTTATCAACTTTCGAAATTGACCGTCATCAGCTTTCTGTCCGATCGTGATTTATTAAGCTTTCACTCAGATGCGCCCACCTTGATGCGCCGGTATGCAGCCACTTTTTTTAGTAGATTTTCGCGAGCGCAAATGATCGCATAGCCTTGCGATCGTAATGTCTTAATGCTCTCGGATGTTAATTTCTTTGGATCGCATTTCTACCTTGCATCAACGCATTTTCCTGCATAAAATACACAAGTTAGCCGTTTTAATGCGATGGACGCATGTGATCACAATATTGTTAACTTAATGCTTTTGGATGCAATCTTGTATATTTTTACCATCGCAATCCTATATTGTTTTATAACTTAACGCTGTAATAACGTGCATTTCTGCCCGTTATCAATCGTTTAGCTAATGGCCAGCTAAGTGAACTATCGTATAGTGTCATTCACGATCGTTTAGTCTCTCTTCAGCTATCGTTTAGTGAATCCTATTCACTTGATAGCAATTCCGTGAGTTTCCTTTCTAAGAATGGAAAATCTCAATTCGACAACTACTAAATTTAGTAAAATATTTTTTCTTTTATCTCACGGTTACCATGAAACCACCAATAACCTCCCACTCAATTAGTTATTAGAGAAAAAGAGATAATTATCCAATAATTAATATTATTATAAATATATATGATAACCAACTTACCATATTATATTTATAACGTATAGTTTTAATATTTCATCTCATGAAACATATAAACCATAGTTCTTTTTCTATTTCATGGTACTTAATGTAAATCTCATTTACATTAATCCTCCACTTGACGTATCTCATACATCACCCCGATCATATCATATATAATCGAATTTCCTCTGATCAATTTGAACATTTCAAATCAACACCAAGAACTGATTATAAACTTGAATCCATTGAACTACCAAGGGGACCTTATGGACCTGTAGCTCGAATCTCCAACGCTACGTGAATAACTGACTAAACTCTTTAGTCATGGGATCCACCATCCGTTAACTGCCAGGTACTCAACTAAAGACCGACAACTAAACTCTCCTTACTACAAATATATTATGTGTCCATATCAATCAATCAACAGTGCGATAACCCTTCACAAATCGTTCGTAAGTATAGCTGGGCCAATAACCGTTATGCCCCTATAGTTACATATATCTCCTTAAGTACCACTTATCCCTCTAATGAACATATGTCATAGTCCTACTATGACTGAGTCCTCTCTTCCAAAAAGAAGCTGTGGTCACTATGTTCAAGACCTAGAATCAGCCCTAGGGAGTAATCTATATACTTACCTCTGCTTTGGGGAAGGAGTGAATTCCATCTTGTATAATTGAGTTCCCAACTCCCAAATCAGATAAATCCCCAAAAAGGTAGGCCATGTTGATTTGGCAATCTAGCCACCCCCTCCTATATTAATCAAAGGACCGCCCTCAAAGATAGGACTTCCCAAAATATCAGGATTGAGGTCATGTCAAGGTCGTTTGGGTGAGATGTAAGTCTCAAGTATCAATAGCGTTATATATAGAGACAAATCATCTCATGGTCTGGTCTTATACAAACTCTTTGTATAGGACACCCCCGCTCGCATGTCTCCACATGGATGGTCAGATCTACCATCTATAATAGTTTACAACACTTGAAAACCTCTACAAAGCGAATTGTATCCATAGTGTCACCAGGATCAAAGTATCCCTCCTTAATCCTTATACTACAGTCTTTTTAGGTTATCACTTAAGACATGATCTACTTGTATATCTCATATACATGCTTAAGTTTACATACAATAACCATGGAGCTTTGTTTATTGGATATGAGTAAATGCCAAATAAAATAACTCTTATTTTATTCATAACAATATATATTACAAACTATGAGACTCCAGGAGAATTAGAACGTTAGTCCCAACAGTTTCTAGCTCCCCAATCAGACAAATCCCCAAAACGGTAGGCTTGTTGAGTTGGCAATCTGACCACTCTCACCCGTACTAATCAAAGGACCGCTCTCATAGGCAGGAGTTCCTAAAACACTTAGGATTAAGATCATGTTAACTATGGTCATTTTAGTGAACTGTATGTCTCAATTATCAACGACGTTATATAAAGAGACTAATCATCTCGTGGTCCGATCTTATACAAACTCTTTGTATAAGACACCCCCGCTTGCATGTCTCCACATGAATGGTCAGGATCAGGCCATATGTAGCACTTTACAATATTTATAAATATCTACAAAGGGGGCCTTATCCGTAGTGTCACAAGGATAAGGTATCCCTCCTTTATCCTTATACTACAAACTATTTAGGTTATTACTTAAGGCATGATCCACTTGTATGTCTCACATACATGCTTAAGTTACATAAAATAACCACGGGTCTTAGTTTATTGAATTTGAGTAAATGCAAATAAAATAACATTTATTTTATTAATAACAATGTGTACAAAATGTTTACAAACTACGAGACCACTGGGAGAATTAGGACACTAATCCCAATATGTAGTGTCACCAAGATAAGACACACAACCTTACCCATATATTACAGATCATTTAGGTTATTACTTAAACATGATCCACCTGTATGTTTACCACATACTGTTCAAGTATCATAAAATAACATTTTGGATATTTCTTTAATGGATACTTGCTTATATAAAATAATCAATTATTATTTCAAATAACTTATTAACTACGAGGCTTTATGATATATATCCCAACAACAAGCATATTGGTCAAGGGTGAAAGTTTTCGAACCTAAAGAGGTGGTTGAAGGTTTAAAAGAGATTGATTGTTTGTGACATAAACAAAATCCTTTGATGGATGTTAAACTAATTCTTTAGAGGTTTTTAGACTGTTGAACCTTGACCTTTCTGAGGTTGGTTTTTTAGTTTTTATTTTTATCTTCTTTTTTCTTTTTCTTTTTTTTTTCTTTTTTTTTTTTTTTTTTTGTGGTTAGAGAGGCTCTTTGCTCACAGTCTAACATCTATACATCCGTTTTGAGGTTTTTCAGGGTCTGGAAAGATGTCTTTCCTACTTATGTGCTTCTTCTTATTCTTGAAATAGGGTGATATGATTTATGGTTGTTGGTCGTTTGGTTTTAGTTTCATAATGAATTTATGTTTTAAAAAATTTGATTTTTAATTTTAAAATCATTTTAAATCGATTTTTAATTTTAAAATCATTTTACTTGATTATATTTTACTCGTTGTATTTTATCTAATTTTGATAGTTTTTCTTTTGAAATAAATAGCTAACAAATAAAAAATAAACAAGTATACTAAAATTATTCAAATATTAGAAGATGATCCCCTACAATACGATCTTATTGGTTCAGTCCATTGTCCAAGATCACCACCACCTCCACTATGGCACATACTAGAAGTATTTTTCCAAATATCATAAGAAATTCCGTTATTAAACCATGGGTAAATTGCTTGTACACGTTGAAGCGTCATTATTTTCCCATCAAACAGAATTCCCCAAATCCAAACCATGTGGGCTGCCTCGTCCACCTTACCAACTCCGTCCTGCCACCGCCTCCCGATTATAACCAGGCCACTACCGACGCCTCCGGTCTCCGCCATCTACGCAGAATCCCAGCCACCCAAGACCGACGCCGGAAACACCACACCAAACGACAGTAGCAGCATCAAAAGCTTTGGCCACAAAATTCTCTCAGCCGTGAACTCCCCAAATCCCAAATCCCTAAACCCCAAACCAAACAAAACCACCCCAAAACAAGAAGCGCAACCGGAGGCTGCCCAAATTAGTGGGTCCGATATTCTCAGGGCACTGCAGAAGGCAGCTGCCGTGAAGGAGAAGAACAGAACCCGACAAGTTAAAGGGAAGAAGAAAGAAGGGCCAACCACCGAAGGCAGCCACTCTGAGATGAACCATAGAGTGAGGCCTCTGAAGATCAAGGGCGATTGGGGATTGAGGCTCAGCCAATTGGAAAAACGCCTTCAGGAATTCTCTGAGCCGGTTTGACGACTCTTTCACTCTCTTATTACTAGAATTGTTATTGATTTGTATATTCATATGTTGTGTTTATGTAGATTTTAAGTCTCTGTATCTTACTTTGGTTCAATTCCAAGTAAAATGGCCAATATTTCAAGGCTTAGGTTACTATAATATTTAACTTTGTATTCATACTTTTGATACTCACCCTATTTTAGATATTAGCACAACGTTCAGTAAATGATGACTGTAGCAAAGAAATGACATTACCAAAATTTGAATACATTACTACTAGATTTAAAACTTTAATCTTTTATTCATATTCTTTATGCCACTCCTTCATTTGGGATCCCTTCTGAGCTTTGTTCTCACTGTTGAACTAGATGAAAGAAACTACTTGTTTATGGTGGTTGATAACTCTTTCTTTTTGTGCTTGGTGGTCAGAAATTTCAAGGGTTTATCCTAGGAACCATAGTTCTCCCAATTAAGTTCTATACATCTTAGGGGTACTTGGAGTAAAGAGTAGAGTTGTGAAATTTGAAGAGTTGTAAACTTCTATAGTCCACAATGTGTAAGGAGTTAATGAGGTAAAAATTCAATGTTTTTTTTTAGTCGTGGACCTACGAACTCCTTAGACCAAACAAATAGTGAAAGTTCACAACTCGAGAGCTATTTGATTTCCAAGCTTCCTAGGACTTCATTGTATATGCATGTTACATTCATCTAAGAGATGATAGTAAATTATAATGGACAAAAAAGAATTGCAGGTAGAGTCCTATGCAAAAGACTTAAATACGCAATAAAGTATTGTAGGTGGCCAAGTGATATTACTTTTCTAATACATCAAGATTCAACCCTGTTCCCATTCGTCTCGGTAAATTGGCCACGGGGATTTGGTGAAGGTCATGTCCTAAAGTCCTTGTTACATTTTTTCTAAAACGAGAAACACCAGGTGGCGCCGTTACTGAAAAAATGAATCTCTGAGAAATTTTATGGCATCTGAGATTGAGTCTTCTGAACATGATCTTGAGTTTTCTTGTATTGATTTGTATTACTCTGCCTGAGCTTGCTATTGTAAATCTCATAATATTCTTTTATGAAATCAGCTTTTTGATACATTGTGATCCTTCAGCCTCGAATTACGGCCAAAACAACTTTATAATCTGTTCCAAAACTTCATAGCAACGGATCATGCACTCCTTGGATTTGGAGATTTGTTAAATCTTTCTTGGTGCGCTCGAAGAGAAACTGTTATTTTAGAGGTTTGTTTAAAAGATTATCGATTTAAACGAATCTTTGAACCCATTTTATGCCTGCAATAACGTGATTATGTTTTAGTGGCAGTCTCTCGTTAACTTTTTTATTAACACTATTTTAAAATGGTCTCTTCGCAATTTGATTGCTTGTTCCCAATAATTTTCATTTTCTTTTCTGACCAATTTGTCATAATCTCTTCACAAAAATTGCAACTTAACAAAAATATATTTGACTTTTTTTGTCAGGTCCCTAAAACTATTTTTTAAAGTTTTTCCAAGTATTTTGATTTTTTAGTTAAATTATGCAAAATACCGATCAACGAACATTCATCGTTTACGGCATGGACTACCAGGGTATCTAATCCCATTCGCTCCCCATGCTTTCGCACCCCAGCGTATGAGCGGACAATTCTGAAGAAATGGTAAAATATGGGTAAGAGTTCTTGCAGATCTCCCTATTACCGAGAAACCTACAGAAGTCAGAATGGGAAGCCTCTCTCGATTGATAGAAAGACGTTCAGGAGCTGGGAGGGCCTATCGTGAGGGAACTTTCCTTTTNTATCGTGAGGGAACTTTCCTTTTCACGGTAGGCGAAGGTCACTACAAGAAATCCTGTCTTTAGCTGCTTCTCTACTTCCTCTTTGATTTTCAAATGTCTATTCGGGCCTCATTCTCCATCACGTTTTAATAAAGTTTAGTATAATTTTTATTTTCAGGCGATATGTAGGGTGGGGGAATCGAACCTCTGACTTTGAGTTTGACAGTACAAGCACTAAGCTTGAGGATGAAATCATTGTCATTTATTTATCAATCTTTTTTTTTTTACCTCTTACCTTCCATCAACAAACACTTTCAATTGACCCTACTCTTCTACAATATTTCTACCATAAACATATTTATCTCATGATGCTCTCTCTTAACTTCTTGGTTCCTTTTCAAGTATTTGATTTTTGAAGTTTGCATGACTTTTCTCACAATATGTGGCTTCTTTTGCCGCCTTTAACTCTATCTCCTAAACTTGTTTTCCCCTTTAATTGAAATCAAAATGGGATTAAAATCCTTCAACTAATTTTTTCTAATTGCTAATGTATTCTCACATATTACTTTTATTTTTCAACTAATCACAAATCATTATTTCGTCTTCATTTTAATGGAAAGCTAATGAAGTTGTTTTGAAACCATTTCAGAAGTTAAAGGTTAGAATGATAATTCTGAAACGAAAGAGCATAATTGAAATGTACACCAAAATTCGATAATATAAAATGAAACTTGAATCTATATCACATGTACCACTTTTTACAATTTCCTACCACATCATTTTTCAATCTTCGTTTTAATTTAATATTTAATGGAGGAGTTATTTCGAAATAAATTTGAAGTTCACGGGTAAAAGTAAGTATTATTGAAACTTATTTGGTATAATTTAGCCTTTTTTTTAATTTTTAAAGTTGAAGGAAAAATGGAATAAATGGAATTAATATTGACGTGCTACAAAATGAGTTGGAAAGCATAAAGCATATGGATAATTTCTTTTTTCTTTTTAAACTTATTTTCTTTATCTTATGATCCATTTAAAATATGAGAACTTCAATTTGGCTAGTTTGTTTGTATCCAACATGTGTCAGATAGTTGTTGGATATATATGAATTCTTTGTTAGTGCAATAGATGTATTAGACACTAATTGTACAAAGTCACAAGTAAGTCCAACATTTTGTTAGACGTGCATTGAGCACTAGTTAAGTATACTAAATAAACACATATATGACAAAAATAATAAATTTTGGGAGTGAAATCCATCAAACTAATTTTTTAAGCATATAATTGCATAAACTCATTGACTACAAATTTCCTTTTTGTATAAAAACATTATATATTTTAATATATGTGACCTTCCCATATTTGTCCTAGATTTAAAAAAGGTTATATCCCGTGTCCATTTCTTGTTGTATTTCTGTCTCGTATCTGTATTTAAGTTTCGTAAGAAGTTTCTTCTTGACTAAGATTTTTTTTTTTTTTTGTTAGGATTAATAAGGGTATATTAGTAATTAATTATGGAAGTTGTTATGCAGTTTAGTTATAAATAGAGGGAGTAGGGAAGGATGGAGAGGGTGCAAGTACCTCACATTAGGCTTGGATACGTAACATTTTCATCCAATAGTCTTCTTGAATACTTTAGGCAAAAAATTGTGAGAAATAAAAATGATCTTTTAACTTGTTAATATTCATAATCTTTCCTACAAACAGCTTTGGCATGGTGAATGAACGACAAATTTAGAACAAAACTAGTTATCATGTTTCAGTTTATGGGTCGATAGATGATTAATTTTGGTTGTAGATGAGATGGATATAATATAAGAGATGGGTTTTAGTATGGCTCTATTACAAAATTTGGTAGGGGCTATCAAGGAAAAAGGAAATTATTCAATTGAATGCTAATGCATCTGCTCAATTTGGATCTTATGTTTACAAGCTGTTGGGGAACACCAATGTTCATGTATGCAAGAACTAAATCTAGATTGCCCCAAAAACAAAGTAGATAGATGCCTGTTTACATTTTGAAATGATCAAGTACAAAAACCTCTCTAAAATTTCATCGCTCAACTTTGTGCATATGTTTATCATCTCAACCATCTTCTGAGATCAGTGGTTGAAGATGGAGAAACCTCTCCTCCATGGCTTTCTGTATAGCAAGAAGAATAGTTAGACTGTTCCTCCAACCCACTATACCTTCCACAAGCACTTTTAAAACTTGGGCTCTTCATGCTATTTTGATAAACACCACACCCCGCTATTCGACCGTAAGGATCTTGTGGTACTGGAAACGATAGCCGCTTCCTTGCAGTCCCAATTCGTTCCCGCTCGGGTGTTGCTGGCCTTTGCCTTGGCGCACTTTGCGACCGCACTCGTGCCTTGGCTGACTCTGTTGCTGCCATGTAATTTGGCATTGAACTCCCACCACCACTACCCCCTTTCTGATGTTGATGTTTTGACCTCAAGCATGGCGTTTGGGATGTAATGTGGTGGCTGAATTGGTTTCTATCTTCTCTGCTGTAGCGAGGACTTGCCGACCGAACTTGCTGGACTGGTCGAGATTTTGACGGGGATGGGGTGATGGAGAATTGGTGGTGATGGGCTCTGTGGAGTGGGGAGGAGGAGGAAAGCGAGTTTGATCTTTGTGATGATTGAGTTTGGTAATTCGTCGTGTGGAGATTGTTGGGAGATAAGTAAGAGTAGGGCCGAGAGGTGTCGATTTCGAGCGTTTTAAGGGGCTGTGGTCTGTGGTCTGTGGAAGCTCTTGCCCTGCTCTCCCATGGCTTCTTCGCCATCCATTGGTCGAGCCATTTCTGTCCTTCTTCAAGCTCCATTTGATTTCCTATCGATGGACTCTTTCCAGTTCTCCATATCTTGTGTTGTAAATTCATGTCATCAGAAGAAAAATTAACTTAACTTTATTATTTAAGAGATAAATATTGTTCACAAACATAAACTAATGATCATAGGAAGAATAGTTACAACAACATACAAACATGTTTAGAAATTATTTGGGTAAGGCATCCAAGTATGAGGTTTAGATTGCTGACTTATTCAAACTGTGAAGTTCGTTCATTTGTCTAAACAAAGTGGTCATGAGGACACAAACGCCCCGTATGAATTTCGTTGCTGGTTTTTATTTTTTTAAAATTAAGTCTTAGAAATACTTCTTCAACTTCTAAACGTTTTAGAGAGTGTTTGGCCCACTGACTTCACAAGTCGGAGTTAAAAAACTCAATTCTACCAACTTCAATAGTGTTAGTTGTTAAAGTTTGTACATTTATCGAAAAACTTCATCTTCCCCTCTTTCTCTTTCCTTCTCTCTAATGTTCCTTAACTTCAGACTAAACAACCATGCACCTTAAACACACACTTCCTAACTCCAACTAAACAACTCTGCAGCCCAAATACAAACTTCCTGACTCCAACATATTAACTCCAGACTTCATAACTCAACACTCCAAACACCTTAGTTCGTCATCTATGTATTACTAATGTTTTATAAAACTAAGCCAAATTTTGAAAAACTAAACCAAATTTTGAAAACTAAAAAAGTAGTTTTTAAAAACTTGTTTTTGTTCTTGAAATTTGGTTAAGAATTCTAACTTTTTACTTAAGAAAGATGCAAACCATCGTAAGAAATTGAGAAGAAATAAATTTAATTTTCAAAAATCAAATGATTACCAAACGGAACCTAAATAATGCATAGCCAAGATTGAATAGAAATAAAAGAAGGCATAAGGACCTGTTGAGAAAAGGAATGGGATAAAATGTTGTCACGATTCAAAGCAGCGTCTCTTCTTTGTTGTAACATTGCCTTTACTTCTTCAACTGTGTGAGTACGTTCATCCCAATCCTCTGTAATGCTACTTCCTTCTCTTGATACACACTTCTTCCATCAAAAACACAACAAAGTTCTTAAACTTCAAAATTTCATCCTTATTTCAACTCTGCTTAGAATGACTTTATAAGTGCTCAAAATCTTTCTAAGTTTGTGTAGTTTTTCAACTTACAATAGTCTTCCTTTCAGAGACATCTTGAGCATAGCGAGATTCGTAGACGCTGTTGGTGTCACTAAACGTCGACCGTCGGCTACCCTCGAGGGAAAGTCGCATCCGGTGATCCAGCACTTTTTCCTGCACTCTCACTAATGCTTTCATGCATTGCAGCGTTGTCTTTGCTTGCTTCCTCACATTGTGTCCTCTCACTAATGCCTGCAACTTCACCAACCCCTTCAATGCCCGTAGAGCCCTCCTTGCCTTTCGAAACTCAAAAGTTTTAGCTCATCAATGAGTAATTTTTCTAATTCCAACATGAACATATCTTTGTGAATAAAACATGTATTACGCCTCTCCAAAAGTCACAAATTGTCAGTCATTCAGTTGAAATTTATAGAAATTAGCATGCCCAACAAGTTGGGGGGGAGAAAATAGCATTAATTCTAACAATTCATTGTGGACTCAACATCAATTGAGAAACATATCACATGATTTTACTAGATTTCAAACAACTCTTACTTTGGTATTATGAAGTTAAACCATCATTCAACCAAAAAGTTTAAATCGATGAGTTATGCAAATTTAGGACATGTTTGAGAATATTTTTGAAAAGATTAAAATCACTCTAAAAACATGATTGATTTTAACCCCTCTGACATAAAATACGACAAAATTGATTTTAATTATTTTAAAGGTGCTCACTCACCAGATACCCTCTAAAGGCCGTTTGAATCACAATGGCGGCGTGGCGATGGCGATCCAATCCAGGACGGGCAGGCCGGGTGAGGTGGACAGCTTGTGCAGCCGCACTGGCGGCAACCAAGGCAGCTTCAGCCACTGCAAGGGCATGTTTATCTTCTAAAGCTACAGAATCAGTGGGCAGAGCCGGTGGTTTAGACGGCGGTTGGTGGGCAGCGAGTGGCTCCGGCGGCTGGTTTGTTGGTTTTCTGAAAATCCATCGGCGTTTCTCTCTCCTCTGCAGAAACAAAGGAAGTTGAATGAAGAAGAAAGACAATGAAAATGGAAAATCGGAGGATTTGTTTGTTTGTTTGTTTGTTTATACCTTTTCGTCATCATCTTTAGTGGGAGATCTGAAAGCCCTTTTGACGGCAGTCAACCATGAGCTACCTCCTTTCTTCCCCATTGAATTTCTTTAGGGAGCTTCGACTGCATTTACACTAAGAAAAGAAAAAAGAGATCTTTCACAAGAAAGATTTGGAAGCCATTATTAAAGGCAGAGCAGAGAAATGGTACTGCTGCTGAACTTGAGATGTAGCTAATGAGAGAGACAGAGAGACGTTGGAATTGATGTAGGAATCTATTATATATTATTGTTCTTGGCTTTTAAATATCACCACTGGACTCGGTCAAATTGGTAGGTACGTACGTCATCATACTACCTTCCAATATTCACTCTAAAGTTATAGACATAATTCTACTTTCTAACAAAGATGGATCACAATAACATCTCTCTAAGGGACTGTTTGGTGGAAGGAAAAAGATGGTGGGAATGGGAATGAGCTTACAAAGTCCATGTTTGATGGTGGGCTTTGTTTATATATCTTGAAAAATGCATTTTCTAGGCATCTTTTGTTAGGTTTTCACTTCTTCTTCCCCTTCCTACCACCATTTTCTTTCCTTTCAGGAGCTTAGTTATCTTTAATTCCCACACATACTATTTTCAGACATTGTTTTCTCATGCACAACCAAACATAGTCATCATTGATTCTCAGTAATTTTATTCTCAGACCTATAATTTCCAGGCATCCTTAACTTCTGGACATTGAGAAAACCTCAATTCAAATTTCCCCTAAAAGGATACTTTCGAAGGGAGCTTAGTCAAGAGGTCCGTTATCTCCTCATTTTATTGTAATTGTTGTGAAAGTGTTGTCTTGTACATTGAATTCTCTCTCTTTTTTTTCTTTCATTTCCATTAGTGATGTGATTGGATTCGTCTTATTCATTCATGTTTTGTTGATGATTTGATGGTTTTTAGTATAGGGACCAAAGTACTTTGTCTTTTGTGAATGGGTATTGCACCATTTTTAGTTATTGTAGATCTTATTAAAGCTCAATTTTTTGTGCTAGCTTGGCTCTTTGGTGAGTCGAGGGACTTTAGCATTAATGGATTCACTTTGGCTCAACCTTGTCTAAGGCTGGTTAGTCATAACTTTTTCGATCTTTTCTTTAGAGAGTCCATTGGACCAATATATTTTGTCCTTCTAATGTATGTTGTTCATGAGTTAGATTGCTTACTTCATATCCATCTTTGGAAGGGGAAGTTGGATGGTGTGCGAGGGACTAAGGTAATTTGGTTGCATACCTTCCTAGTTGTGAGGTTATTCTTTCTTGGAGGTTGGTCTAGGAGTTTGACATATTCCTTCTTCTATTGTTGCAACAAGACTCATGTAAATCATCTTGATTCATTATGGTTCTTTGTGATTCACTTGAGTAAATACTTATATTTAGCAAAATTGAGGATAAAGGTAGTATGTTCATCTAGTAATTCTTTACCCTAGTTTTTAGAAGGCAATCGTTGATGTTGAGGACTATTTTGTGGAAGTTGGTTCAATTCTCCATTGGAAATTTTTATCGCTTTTATATTTTGGTTTGATGTGTGGTTGGAGCCAAGCTTTATTATTCAACAGTATATACGGGGGTTATTTTAGATGCAGATAGTTCTATTCATGCTAAGGTTTTTATGTTTCTGTTGTTGTTGTTGTTGTTGTTATTGTTGTTTTTGTTCTTGGTTTTAACCTTCTAGTTCAAGAGAATTGGCAGACCTCTCGAGACAAATTCATTATGTGGTGGCAACGTTAATAGGGGGGTTGTATGAATAGGCCTAATTTTTTAAGTTGAATCTTGCTGGTATTTTGTTGTCCTTAGTCTTTGTTCTTCAAAATGTTGGATTTTAGTGATAGCACCCAAAATATGTTATCTTAGTGCCTTTAATCTTGTCCATTCATGATATTTAAAGTGATTAAATGTTTATATTTGTAGGATCTCAGGTAATACGTACATTATGGAGCATTATGGACCGTTTGGGGTTAAATTGAAGCAATTAGGAGCTAAAAAGGACATCCAAGCTTCAAAGGGGAGAGAAAATGACAAATCTGCCCCAGGCAAGAGCGTCACAGTGCCCTATGGTGCTGCACCATGATGCTCTTCATAGAATTCTAAAAAGGGTGTAGCACCACAACGTTGTCCCGTAGTGTTGCGGCATCATTGCGCGGATATAAAATCCGCTCTTTGGTTTTTAAGTCGTATCTTTTTATCTGGGTGTCCATTTTAGGCGAATGACCACTCATTTTCTTCATTTTTTTTGTTCTCTATCTATTTTTTGCATTATTTTTAGAGTTCTTTCTATCTTCTTTATGTAAACAAATCAAATGATGTTGAATGTGTGGAAACTCTTCGGTTCTCTGAGTTCGATCTGTGCTACCATACTGAAAAATTAGGTAGGAATGATTAAATTATTTGGTCTGAAATTAGGCGACAAATTCCACCAACCAAATTGACGTCGTTGTCGAGAAAGTCACTTAATATTTCTTAATTGGTTTTTAGTTAAAGTATTCTTTTGCTTTGATTTGTTTTCTTTTTGTGTTAGTGTTCTAAGCATGACAGGATATCATCAGCAAGGTTGGAGAGAATCTAGTGGAGCATCTCAACCTAGTGACGAGGTTAATGACCTTCACTATCAGCTTTCTGAGTTAACTTCTTTGATTAAACAAATGGTTGTAGGAAATCTGCAGCAAGTGCAAGCATGTAGGATTTGCTCGTTCGATGGCCATCTTAAGCAAGCATGTCTGAGGTTATGATGGAGCCCGATCCCACAAGACTACTCCATGGGGGGGGTTTCTGAGTCAAGGGGATTACATTCCCATCATCCGAATTGAGTCTCAGGACAATTTATTCTTTGACTACAACTTTAGCTATGATATTGGGGGCCTATGTTCTTATAAGGTGAGCCTGATGTGATGTTATCTATCGTCTTTGGCGAGAGCGTAACTTACATGTCCGTTTTTCTATCTTGCACCTCCCACTAGGTGATTTGTTCAAGTTGTTCGGTTTGATGTGCTCTTCTATCATTTTACATGGAGTGAGACTTCTATCGAAGAGATTCATTATAATCTTCCCCTTAGAATATGTTGAATTGAGTTGTTTTCTTGATTATGGTTTATTTGTGCCTTGAACTCAAGCTGTAAGGTTTCATTTTCTTTCTTGAAATTCTATACCTTTGCAAAAATTAATAATAAAAAAAATTTGATCCATGAATTAATTCTAATACTACAATGGACCCATAAAAATATAATCACAATAATATGATATAGTTTTTTGGTATAATATGGGATGGGAGGATTCTCAGCACAAACTTCTTAGGCAGCGGTTGGGTCAAAATATAACATAAGACTATAATTACATCTCTTGCTACAGCAAATATTATTTTGTAGTCCTCAATTAACTACCATTATTATTATTTCAAAACCCCAATTTGCTATAATATTTACTATTTGTTATACTTTTTACTATTTTACATTCATCAACTTTTTATTCTTTGCTACAGTGTTTACTATTTCCTTCTCAAACTAAAATAGTTTACACCTTAAACACATACTACTATAACTCAAACTAAAATAATCTATACCCAAAATACAAACTATTATAACCCAACTATAATAATCTAAGATTATAATAATTAATTCTTTATCCCAATCGCCTCCTTAGTCATTAATAAATAATAACAAACAAGTGAAGCACACTTTAACTAATAATATGATATAATTATCTACTTGATACGACAAAAATTACTTTTGAGGAGCACAAGTAGTTAAGTTCTTTTTTTCAACATTTTTCTGTTACCAAAGATTTCAAAATAAGGATAAATTTGAAGTACGACTTTGATATTACTCGAAAAAATTAATATCCCTCATCCACAATCAATTTTGATCGATATGTCGACGTTGGTGTATTTTATTTACATCTAAAAGAAGAAAAAGGGAAAGAATATTGTTGATAATTTTTATTTTTGTGAGAGAGTGAGGGTCCACATGAACCAAGGCACACATTTAAGATAACGTCAGTAATTGGGCATTGAATCCACTGGGTAGAGTGAGTGAATTTTGTGTTTTTATTATGGTTTTGGTACATTGGGTTTGTGAATAGGCAATAGGCAACAGGCATGGGGAAAGGGTAATGGTGCTGTCAGAAGCTTTGAGAGAAACCCACAGAGGGATCTTTCATAAATAATCGACAAACCAAAAACCCCCACCTTTTTTTTCAAAAATAAAAAGAATACAAAACTCACACACTTCCTCAGGTGTTCATGATACAATACATTATTATAGCACTTTGATAAAATAAATAAATCATCTATGCAAATTACAAAATACCACCAAGTGTTCCGCCTAAAGAGTTCTAGAAATAAATGGAAAACAAAAATCATGTGATCTTAATTCATTCATGTATCATTTTTAAATTCAGGGGTAACAATTTTTTTTTTTTTTAAACACTCTTTGATAAATTTATTTTTGTTGAAGTCATTCAAAAATGAAAGTGTTATTATTGTTTAAAAATTGGAAAGCATGCATAATATCATCTATGACATCATTCATGTAAGTTGACCTGACCAGCTTAGATGTAAAAATCAACTATTAAAATGAATTTAACTATATATTTTGAGATGAAATAAGAATAACAATAGTATTAATCTTTTGTATAGTTATAAAATGCATCACATACACTTTAATTTTCACACACCAATTTCCACATCAACTTCCATTCTTAATTTTTGTTATGACATAAACAAAAAAAAACAAAAAAAAAATAAATAAATAACAAAAAGAGTAATTGCAATGAGTAGTATTTTTAGAAATAATAACCAAGTGTATAACAACATTTTAAAAAAAATTACAAATATAGCAAAGTCTATTCGCGATAGACTTCTATCGCTGATAAACTCCTACTAGAGATATGATCTATAACTGATAGACTTCTGCTAACGATATGATTTATCATTAATAAACTATCTAAATTTTACTATATTTTTAATTTTTTTATATTATATTATATCTGCTAATACTGTTAATCTGATTACTATATTTACAATTGTTCCAAATAAAAAAGGAAAAATAACGATATAATATTTATATGGTTCACTAATGATATGTTAGCTATATCTGTGAGTAAAAAGAATCAATTTCATTATGCTCAAGAATAAAATACATAATAGAGAGAGAATATTGACAATAACACAAAAATTTAAAGGTATTTTTGTATAATTTAACCAAAAAATAAAAAGAAAATTTTGATTGGTTACTTCGGTAAGCGGAAGGTATCTATTATCTAAAGGTGGAAAAGAATAGACACGTGGGGTCACGTGGTAGTAGCAGCAGAAAAGTGAGCAAGCAATTTAGTAATTGGGCAGTGAGGGAAAGTCGGGGGGACCACGTCGTTTCCGCACCCACATGCTACGCTACTCAAGTTAGTCAATGTCTTTTTATGTTGACTGCCACGTGGCATTCCAGCTACTCCATTATTTTCTTTATTATTGCCTTTTCCCTTTTTATGTTTTTTATTCACAAGGGATGATAGGGCTCCATACAATCATTTTCATCTCTAATTTACATAACTTATAAAATATAACTTTCAATTTGATTAAGTTAATGTTATTTTTCTTTTCAAATTTCGAGGGAAAAATCAATCAACAAAATAGAAAGATCTCCTTTTGTTTTCCGCCATGGTGAGAACAAACAACAAGGACAGAATAAGGAAGAGGAAGAAGGAATGACAAACAATGACGACGTCCAGTCAACAATGAAGTAATAATTATGGGGTGAGAAAGATTGTGAGGGTAGAGAGGAAAGAGAGATAACTTACAAACAGAACAAGTTTTTTGACGTCTAGATTTTTTTTTTTTTTTTTCAATGCATCATTTCACAATGTTCATGAAAGAGGCACACATTAAGAGTAGTATAAGTTTTCATGCCAAAATCACTTGTCAATTTCATTTAAACCAATGCGCTCTTAATGAGTCGTTGGTGCATTAGATGAGTAGACATAAATATGCATTCAAAGGCTATTGCACCATCAAGTTAAGAGTCTTAATTCAAATAATAAGTATCACATAAAACTTAGAAATAGCAACGAGCAAGATTTAAAATATCGATGTTGATAAAAATATCGAGGTTTCAATTTTATGAAAAATGTTGAATGTCAATATTAATGGATATCTTTGAAAAATTATTAAAATATATATATAAATTAGAAAGAATATTTAAATTTGTAAATAATCGATTTAGCTTTAAATAAATTAAAATGATAACTATTTATATTATGTTCATATTAATGATATTTGTTATTTAATTTTTATGTTTCATGAAATCTTTTTACAATATAGTGAAAATATCGTCAATTTAATTCCATAAAAATGTGAATTATCGATAAAAATATTGACATATTGATAAAAATTTGATACCATGGCAATGAGTCAAAGTGTCGGTTGAATTTACTTTTGTACACCCCAAAATTATGAAGGACAAATAGTACGAGGAAAAAAAAAATCTAGTTCTACCGTAGTATGGAAGGAGTCTATACCTCCCATCTCCATGTATGACATGTGTCATAGTCATATTTTTTTTATATTCAAATTTTACATGACTTTAATACTTTTAAAGAAGATCACTCTTTTTTTTTTAACTAATAACTTTCTCACTTCATCTTTAATTTATAATATTTTTATATATACCTAATTTTAATTTGTTTCATTTGATCCTTCTCATATTTGATTTCTAATTCTTCACATTCTCTGTTTTTTTTTCCTTGCTCACTCCCTTATTTTTATCTTAATTACTAATTTCTTCATTATTTTCATTTGAATGCAGAAAAAGAAAGATGATTTTATTTATTCTTTTTATTCATTCATCTCTAACAACACATGTATTCAATTTTTTATCTAACAACTCATATATTCATTTTTTAACTTTTATTTTCAAACTAGTTTCACCTCCCATCTCTATTCCTAGTTTTATTTGTTTTTTTACTATTTTTTAAACAAGAATAATGATTTATCAATTTAATTATTATATTTATGTTATATTTATAGGTATAGTTATCCATTATGATATTTTCCATGTGTAACTTTATATTTGAATAATTAAGTAATTTTTTTACAAATTAATTCAATAATGTATTAAAAAAAGACTTTAATGTGCAAATAACAAATTCATATTGAGAGAAGACAATAAATAAAATTGAAATCATAGTATAAGTTCTACTCTCACATTATATCTTCACACATCAAAAAATCATTTGATTTTAACCATCTTGGCGTTTCTCATTTAGAAATAGAGTTGTGTTTGCTTGAGTGAATTGTGTTTGTTGCAATTTGGAGTGTGTTGGTTGGGAATCCAATTCGGATAGAATACCTATATGTATATATCCAATATTCAAATATCAATAACAAATATAAATTAATTTAACAATACGAAAAATGAAAATGACAATATAACATAGCTTTATCTAAAAATAAAAATACTTTTGAACTATACAACAGTTTGAGTAAATGGAAGCATTAGATAACGAGCATTATAAAAATGAAATATTTTGATTCTGATGCGTTGGATAAGTTGAGCATTCAAATGTAGTATTAAAATTTATCGGGATATATGTGTTCTTAGAATCTCCATCTAACTAGATAAACATCATAGAAATCAATACAAATTTTGTAACATATAATAAAGAAATTGTTGGGCTGACCATTCTTCTCAAAGCCCAGATACTCAAGATCAATGCTGGAAAGATGAAGAAATGACTTAGAAATATTCTGCTAAATCCTCGATACTTGAAACTCGGTGCTCGATATCTTCTTACTTGATCCTCGATGAGAATTCCCTTCTTCGTCTAACGAGTCTTTGTTAAATCCTCGATGGAACTTGATGACAACAGAACTAATATTCGATCGTACTTGACGGTTCTTGAACAATACTCGGTGCGACTCGAAGGTGAAAACGATGAACTCGAAGCTACTTGATAGCGATGAACGATGTACGATTGACTCGATATTTAGATTACTCGATGCGATTTGAATGATAATTGAATAGCGCATAATTTGCAGTAAAGAAAACACTCGTATGAACAAGAAAGATAAGGCAAGAAGATGAAAACACAGTGTTTACATGGTTTGACAAGATTGCCTACGTCCACGGGAAGATCTAAATTCTTTTTACTGATGAAGATTGTGTACATTTTTATTGTTTTCAGAAAACTAAGAAAAAATGATGATAACTCTCTATTTTGAATTTAAAATCAGTGGTATTTATAGAGTATACCAGCTGACCATTTATAAAGTTAGTTATAAATAAACAAAAACTGAGGTATTTGAGTCAAAGCTTCTTCAGAAACTAAAACAATAGATAAAGTTACAAACATAAAAAGAAAGATCAAACTAATCATAATCAATTCCTTTTTTGTAGGTTGAGCTTCAATACTTTGGTACTTTTCTTGTGTTTCTTCTCAATTTGACTTTTTATTCGAACATTTCTTACTTGTTTCATTCTTCGATGTGGAGGATCCAAAATATGAAATGACTTGGATTTATGAGTACTACCTTCATTGTCTTTTCTTCATCGATATTTTTTTTTATCAATTTCAACCTCTTTAACTACATAACCAATCATCCATTTTCATTGCCCTCAACATCTTTCAATACTGTTCAAGCCTTTATGCAAATTATCTTAAGCCATTTTAACTGTTACATTTGTCAATACACCTTTATTAGCAAAACATTGACTTTCTGCATAACTTGGCTCGTTTTAAAGTTTCCTTTGGTTGTTCTATAACTTGGCTCATTTTAAAGTTTCTTTTGGTTGTTCTATTAATTCCT
Organism: Benincasa hispida; assembly: GCF_009727055.1. Classification (NCBI taxonomy): domain Eukaryota; kingdom Viridiplantae; phylum Streptophyta; class Magnoliopsida; order Cucurbitales; family Cucurbitaceae; genus Benincasa; species Benincasa hispida. The sequence goes on along the minus strand of NC_052360.1, from coordinate 71,561,330 downwards.
TCTCCATCATTACTGTTTCTCCTCAATCCATCTTTTGCATATTTTATCCATCTCTTTTAGATATGTCGAGGAGGAATGGAAAAAATATTATGAAAATTTAAAACTCTTAAAGTGTGCAAACATTAGATGCGCATAGATTCAAACTTCTTACACTTACATTTGACAATTTGATCAAAATACATGAAATTCACCAAGTACTCTTTCATGTCTCCATATTTCACCAACTTATAATTTCATTGATTCTCATTGTTACTAATCCTTTCAATACCTATCAATAATGATTTAAATAACTCATCTTGAAATTATTGAAAATTAGTATGGATGTACTCTTTGGGTGCTTGTTGGATCATGACTCCAAACTTACTTGGCCTATTTGGTATAGTTTGATTACATTTGAAATCTTTAATGAATTCAGTTCGATGAATCATTTCGAGCACTTTTTCATAACGAATAACAAATTATGTGAGTGATGTGGACTTACTTGTCATACTTCGAAAAACACTATTCATGCTTTCACTTCTTTGTGTTGACAATATACCTGCAGATAAATATTGCTTGCTGAAAGCTGGACATCATTTCCTTCGTAACTCAAAAAAAAATTCTAAGTCATGAACTTTGAGACAAATCAATAATGGTTAGCAGTTGATTCCACACGTCTTTAAACTCTTTCTTATTATCACAATTGTAAAGACATCTATTGAATAATATTTTAAAATCACGTATTCTTGAATAATGAGCAAGGTGCTTAGGAGCATTTTGACCGATATGCCATAAACAAAGTCGACGTTGATTCTCAAGAAATAACTTTTCAATTTCACTAGTCATTGCTTGACATTTATCATTAAATATTGTTTGAGATTGGTGGCATTCCATTGCCGTAGAAACGCTTTAAATAACCAAATAAATGATTTTATAGTATCATCAAATAAAAATGCACAACCAAACAGGATATTTTGTCCATGATAGTTTCACTCTAGTAAAAGGTGCACATATCATGTTGCACTTATTTGTTCGGTATGTGGTGTCAAAAATAAAATCTCCAAAATAACTATAGTCCATCTTAACCTACCAACTGCACAAAAGAAGTTTGTTAGATGGTTTTCAGAATCAACTTGCATTGTATTAAAAGAAAGATGTATCCTTTGTTTGCATTCTCTTGAAGTGATTTATTACACTTTGTGTATCTCTAGCTTGAAATGTAGTTTTTCTTTTATCCCATAAAAACTTGTCACGATGAAACTAAAAAATCCTACATTATGGGCAGCACTAGCTCGCTCAACCATATAAGAAAATATATTACTAGGTCTAATTCCAATATTTTCCATGGTTTCAATTATATTTGTTTGCATCTCATCTTTGTGTCAACGGGATCTAAGCATATCTTGGTGATCATGATTATGATCAAAAGAAAATTGAGAAATAATCCATTCTCCCCTTTCAATTGTAAATTCTATTTTCGCCAAACATCTTGTCCTTGTCTCTAATTGATTGACTTTTTTAATGTAGGAAGGATCATTCAACTTTTTGTGACCTTTTTTCGAACAAACAAATGATCTATTCCTTAAAGTTCTATATGCTAATCGTCGATATTGATTTTTTCGAACACTAAAACCAATTGTTTTTGCATATTCATTATAAAACTTGAATGATTCATCTTCACTTGCAAACACCATTCCCATCTTTGGTATATGTTCCTCATCTAACCTAAAAGGTACAAAAATTGTTTTCTCTATCTATACTTCTTCCTCTACTTCAATTGCATTGTCTAAAACGTGTAATTTATATCTATATGTTCAATTAGAAGGAAAAAACTCATTACATGTAGTTCTGAACTAGCCATTGATTGCCAACAAAAAGTATAACCTATAATTTAACAATAATGTCACTCAAAATGAAAAATCTAAAAAGTATATAAGAAAATAAAATAAAAACTTCAAAACATAACATACTTAAAGAGTTATTTGTACTTGTTTGGTAGAGATAAGTGAGCCAATATATTTATGCATTCGAGAAATAAATAAAACTGTGTTGATGGAAAATTTGGGACAGGGGGAATGCACCTAATCCTCATGTGCCATCATCAGTTAGATTTGTAATTTGGGAAGAGATGACTTGCAAAACAAAGAAAAAGAGTTCTGATTCTAAGTCATTAAGAGATTGAAGAAGAGAGAATTAGTCAGAAGTTTTAAGTTCCCAAATATGGAGCCATAATGATCTATTTATAGGGGATTTGATTTATGGTTTATCTTAATTGGAATAAGATATGAAATTTAACCCTCCTAAGATTACGATATGACTTTTCCTAATCCCAAACAAGCTAGATTAAATCTTACCTTATCGTATTTTTTTTTTAGAAAATATTTAGTTTTATTCCGATAGGCCAAAATTCTCTCCTCAACAGGAAGAATGAATGAAGTAAAATAGTTAGAGTGAGAAAAGAAAAAGAAAACAATAAAAGAGATTGTAAAGAGTTAGAAATCAAATACGAGACAGATAAAATGGAATAAATTAAAATTAGACATATATAAAAACAAGAACGTTGTTAGTGGAAGAAAAAAGAGCGATGGTTGTTTTAAAGTATCTCTGTAAAAAATTAATATAAAAAAAATATGATGGTGACACATGTCACACATGAGAGGTATGGACCCCTTCCATAACCGCAGGACTAGATTTTTCCCTAGGAGAAGGTCACTTCTGCTGTGCTCAAATATTTACATATATTCATTGATCTATTGATATATCTTTCAATCAGAGAATTCAACATCAAAATTAAGGATTAGTACTTGACATCTATGATATCTTTTATAAATATCCATAAAATATTAACCAAAAAAAAAAAATTATAGTTCTTAATGTGAAGATATACACTAATAATAAGTTATATAACTTCAATGCCAAGAAAATAGGATAATCCACCAAGATCTTTAAGAGAAAGTTCAACCTTCAGATTAACGACAACAATTACCTTTGGTTCATATATCCCGTGACTATCATATCATCAACATACATTATTATATATAAACGTGAAATTTCTCCTTTAATGAAGTAAAACAGTGAACTATCCATCCTTGAGTTCTTGAATTCCCAATTAACCCGTACTTTTGCAACCTTTCAAATCAAGTTCTAGAGCTTCTTTTAATCCATACAAGGCACGATTCAGTTTACACAAAAAAATGAGGTTTTCTTTACTGACAAAACCTTTGGATTGTGACGTGTACAGAAAATCTTCTATTTTTCTATTTAGAAAGACATTATTAACATCTAATCGTCTCACTTTCCAATCATAGTTTGCAGCATAAGTTAACATAATTCGGATTCTGGTAAAACTCTTTTGCCACTAACATTGCTTTGTATTCGTCTTGATTTTGACGACCCATCTACATCCAACAAGGTTAGTGCCGGCTGTGCATGAAATAGACTCCAAGTTTATTGTGTTCAAGTGTCGTCGTTTCAGATTGCATAGCTTTTCTCCATTCAACTGATTGTAGAACTTCGTCTATTGATCTAGGCTCATGAACTTCAAGATTATTAACATGATAAGAGAGGTATTTATAGGTTTTCCGCATGAAAATTCCACTTTTAGATTATGTTTGCATAGGATGTAGAGAGGTGGTTTGTTTATTAGTTCAGTGGTAAATGTTTGACATAGAGTTAGAACGTTCAGGGACTAGAGCTTGTTCAGGAGGAATATTTTTATTTGTTGGGAAAAAGTTTCCAAAGGTTGTTTTGATATAGGAGACAAATTTTCGATTTGGACTCAAGTTACTAAGGCCTAGTTTGGTAACTATTTTGTTTTTGTTTTATTTTTTAAAATTAAGTCTATGAACACTACTTCTATCTCTAAATTTCTTCGTTTGTTATCTATTCTTTATCAACGGTTTAAAAAACCAAGCAAAATTCTGAGAACTAAAAAAAATAGTTTTCAAAAAGTTGATCTTGTTTTCGGAATTTGGTTAAGAATTCAATCATTGTACTTAAAAAAAATGCAAATGATTGTAGAAATGTGGATGAAATAGACTTAATTTTCAAAAACAATAACAAAAAACCAAATGGTTACCAAATGAGACCTAAGTGAACTGGTATCTAATTCTAATGGGCTAATCTGAAAAACTAAACTCTAGCCTTTAATTTTGAAAATCGAATAATTTCCAATGACCAAATAAATTTATAAACTCTAAACCTAACCGAATCTATAGTATTAGTAGGTTGGATTGATCCACAAGATGCACTATATTTAATTTTCTCTAATGAATTACTAAAGTTGTTAAGGTAAAAAAGGTAGGGGGTTTATGATTGTTTGTTTGCAAGATGAATTGTAAATAGCATGAAAAAAAATAAAGGCAAGAATTGAAAAGAGAAAAGTCTAACTTGGATCAATTCATGTGTTTAATTGTTCATTGGATGTTAAAAGTAATCATCAAAATCATGCAAGTGCTTAGCCAACTTGTCCAATAGTACCGTGACAAGTGCCCTAGGACATTAATCAATATGTTTGATTAAATAAGTGCTCAATGAATTGAGTACGAACGCGCTCCATAAACATCTCACACTCGCATTACGATGAAGGGACAAGCTAAGACGATTAGTTACTAAGTATTGCTTAAGTAGTCTAATCGATTTTATTCTTGAACTAACCAATCATGCAATATTGTAAAAGGGCCATCATAAATAGAAAATCAATTTACACATAAGCATGCTTTTATTTGTGCTACTAAAGATTAACACACAACTAGATGTTACGGAATGTGATTCAATTACTAGCAAAACAATAAAAATATGCAAGGAAGATCAATCCAAATATAATCCAAGACCTATAGAAATTCAAATACATTCAAGAATCATTAGCATTCTTGAGATAAAAGTGCTCACAACATAACTTCAATGAGTTTCTTTCTCAACCTAAGCTAGAAAGACTACTTACCTTAGTCATTAAACATTGAGATTGAGATCCTCATGGCCAAAATTAGTCCCCACACATAAAAATAGATTCAAAATAGTAAATAATAGAGAAAGCAAAGGAGGAGGATGAGGCTCAGAGGTCAGATTGTGTGGATTGAATGGATAGTTTGACCTAATGGAAGAAAACTTCTCTTTATAATCCTATCGCAGGATCGTGCTTGGTCAAAAATGAAAATGCACCACAGGACAGGGTTGCAATGTTGATGCCTTTCCTCAACTACTTTGAACAGTGTTGCGACGCTAGGCCTCTAGGGGTAATTTCGTCATTTTCAATCCCTCTTTGACCTAAACGCTTCGTTTGAGCTCTAAATACTTTGTTTTACATTGGTTTTCATCCCAACGTTCAAATCTATCTCTTTAGTGCTTAAAACCTACAAAATCATTGATTAAACACATTAAACCACATAACGAACTTGAGTTAAGCTGAACGAGATAACACACTTTGGGAGCTATTGAAAAGTGATTTTTTTTGCCACTTATCTGGAGTTATTTTTACTTTATATTATTAGATTTTATATCATTTGCTAGCGATTTTATAGATTTAGCAAGAAAACAAGATTTGGAGTTAAAAGAGAGTAAAAATGGACCAATGCTACCTAATAAAGTTGAGAAGATGCTAAATCTTCAAAGTATATGGAAGGAAACAAGATCAAATCGCCTAAAAAGGGTGTCAACTTTCCTTTTAGGAAAAACAAATTTTGTTTTAGAAGCTTTCCTTATTAGAAAAAATGTATTATTGGAAAGCTTTCCTTCTAAGAAAAGAATGTATTTTTGAAAAGCTTTCATTTTTAGAAAAATGTATTTATGAAAAGCTTTCATTTTTAGAAACAATGTATTTTTTAAAAGCTTTCATTTTATATTTTTAAAAAGTTTTCTCTATAAAATCTAGGGATCTCCAACCTTCCAAAACACGAAAAACTAAGAGCTTTAAAATGAGTTGTGCTGCAAAATAGTCGAGAGAGTGGGGGATATTGATTCAAGGTCGTCTTAATCCTGAGGTGTGAATCAAGGCTTGATTGATGGTCTTCAATGATGAGGAATCACTTCAACAGTAATTCTTCCTTGTTCTTTTCACTTTCTTTACTGTGTATGTTTGTTGATAGATATGAGAATATGTTGTTGATAATGATGAGCGAGGTGAACTTTTTTTATGGATTTAAGTTCATGTTTGCCATTTTTCTATGGATGTTGTGGATCTGGTTTCAAGAACTTAGTAATAAATTAAGTTTGTATGAAAAAAGATTATTATTGGAAGATTATAATCTAAAAAATAGTTTCTAGACTTAAACATATCATTGACACAATATTCTATAGAACCTTTCCATGACTTAATGAAGTAATTAAGAAAATTAACATTATTGAACACTTTTGTCTCTTGGATTTTAGTCTTTAGTTTACCTTTGTTTTGTTTGTTCTAAAAATCACATAATCTAGATTCCAATCCTTAAATAAAATAAACTTGATTCTAGAAAAGATAAACCTAATCTGGGCATTTGATCTCCAGAGGACAATGCTCGATCTCTCAAGACAATTTTACTACATTACACTTGACACGTGCATTTGCATATTCACTTTAGCTATCACTACACTTCATGTGTTACAAAGGAAGTTAATCTTCTATTCCACCTTGATTTCAAGAGTTCTTAGAAGTATAAGTAATTGTTCCTATATTTTTATGGTTCCAATTATAACTTATTGGGAGTATGAAAGTCGACTCAAGACTTGGATGCCTTTAATGGGTGGATTAGGGAATATGTATGGGTTTCTAACGAGTGGGTAATTGTCGAAGTTGATGCTCTAATCTTGAATTACTAAGTAGTTTGAGAGTGAACTAGCAACTTAGACATTAGAGATAAGCAAGTTCATTCTAATTGTTGCAAAAATCTCGTTTGACCTAGTCTAGGGTAAGGCGACCGCATTGGATTTTGCCTATTGAGTAATGCAACCACATTGAAGCAAAAATCCAATTTTCTTGCGCAAGACAAAATATGGCAGTTCTTACTAAGAATAAAATTTTTATCCCTAAAAATCTTATGTTATTACAAATTAGTCCAAAACAAGATATATTTTCGTTCTTACTGACTTATAACCTTTTAAGTACATAGTTTCTTCAAATTATAGTTATTCACCCAAGAGATTACCTTAAATATAAGAAAAAAAATAGACACAATAATGATGTTCAGTAGTGCAACAATGCAACAATTTTTTTCATAACAATTATTGCGATTCCATTGTACACAATGAAAAATAATGATGGAAAATCTAAACATGATTTCAAATTACTTGAAAAAAAAACCAAAATAGAAAAAATAATGTAGGTTAATTATATCGGTAACAAACTATAATCACTCGTAGTCCTAAGTATCATAGCGTAATATATCAGTGATAAACGGATGTTAATTTGTGATATTAAACTATTAATGATAGATTTTGTTCATATATTATATTCTACCATTGATAGAATGATATTCATCTATGATATTTGAAGGAAATATCATCCTATCACTGACATGGGTAAGTCAACTAAAAGCATAGATAGAAATTTATCATCGATGCATTTACTTGGCAAGTCATCACCAAGTATCAGAAATTGAAGTTTATAATAAAATTCTTTTTAGTGATAAACTTTTACTGGTGACACATTTTAGAGATGTTCATTTTTTCCACAGAACCCATCTTATAGGGGTAGATTTCCAGTTTAAGCAGATAATGGGAGAGGGATCGTGGAAAAAATTATCCATAAACTAAATATGGATAGGAATGGGGCATCCATTTTCTATCTCTGCCTTTACACCTGCTCTCATCCGTTTACCTCTTTTTTTAAATTCATTAATTAAAATTTTTAAAAGAAAAAAAAAATAGAATTCTTTTTTTCAAGGAAAATCCCTATCTTGATCCCACTAAATTAAATGGAGAATTTCTTGGAAATGGAATATGAAATAAGGAATAGGGATGGGGCTGGAAAAGTCATCCCAGACCCACCCTATTCGTTGGACATCTCTATACATCTACATGACAAATCAACTAGAAACTTAATTGAAGTCTATAAATGATAAAATGATATTTCTATGTAAAATGACGATATAAATATTATAATCTATTATTAATAAACTTTAATATCTGATAGACTGATATCACATGTGAATATAAGAGTAAAGTTGAAATTAAGAAAAATTTAAATATAAAGTTGTCGTGTCTGCGATATTTTTACAATTATAATTTCTATTTTTGCAAATATTTCGGCCGGTATTGTGATTTACTACACTTCTAGAATGGAAAATTGGGCCATTAATGATATTGGGCTTTGTTTTGGACTTCATATTACTCAACACAGAGTACAGTAAATAACCTTTCATTTTCATGTAATATGATGGATAATATAATATTGTGAATAAAAATAATTTAAACTATTATTTAAATCTCATTCAACACATATATATAGGAAAGACAATAAAATTCCAAACTCAACCACTAATGAATTAATTTTGACAACTTTTCGAGCAGAAATAGACCTCCCTAAACACAAATAAAGTGGTATCTTTGACTCAATTCAAATCAATTAGGACCAGAGAATAAACTTCTTGACCACAAGAGTTGATCACTTAACACATGATAACTCGATATTTATATTCTACTTTACTGTTTTTGACATGCAATTGACTCAAAGAAACGTCAAATTGCAAAGGGACGAGGGTGATATCCTTCTAAATTAGTTATCTAAAGTGATATGAACCGTTTAGAGAACAAGCAAAACCAAGTTAATGTCACAAAGCCGCACCCCATTGTCTTTTGCCACTCACCATTCGTCATTTTTTTAAAAATTAAGCTTTATTTGGAAAGAAATCTTGTAATTTTTCTCTTTGTATAGTTGTGAATTCAACTTTGTTGACTTTCTCTAATGTTTGACTTAGACTTGGTAAACTTTGACTTGGATGCTTGGGCTTTTGTTTTAAAAGGGCTTAAGCCCACTCCTTCCCCTTGGTCCTTAGACTTAGTTTAGGAAAATTATGAAGAGTACCTATAGAAAATATCCCATAATGAAAAATTTCCAATTTGAGAGTGTTGTTGCAAATTGCCCAAAAGATTTCAAGGGAGGAAAGGGAAGATATTTTTGTCCATTTATACCTCTAGTATATCTGCTTATTTACCGTCAAACCATACAACATAATTTTTTTAAAAAAAAAATTAAAAGGAGGAGATTACGTTTGGGTGTGAATAATATATACATCAGTTAGAGTTGTATGGGAGGTTTGTGAAATTAATATTTACAGTCGATTACTCAATTGATATCTTTTGGATTAATATAGTTTTTTTAACTTCTCTCCATCTTTACCGGTTAGTAATATGTTTATTTTAATTGGGTAGATTATGCAATAATTTTGTTGAATTTTGATTTCTCTTGTTTTTAATTTTGCATAATTTTCTAGTTTTGTATGACTTAAAAATATCTACAAGCTCCCCAAATAAGGGATGTGACAAAATTTTATTTCAAAAAATAATACTACCGTATAAAATCTCTAATATTTCATGTTATAACCCAAGGATAAACAAAATCTTTTAAATATTTCTATTTAAAGTATATCTATTATCTTAGATTTAAGATATCTACATTTTAAATTTTTTGGCTGGTCACACAGAAGTGAGGCATCGTAGCATTCCATCTCATTTTTCATCGATGGCAACAAAAATAAACCAAGAGAGATGCCGGTGAAGCAAATGGCCCAATTGGTTGGCATCCACCTTAGAGGTTGAGGTCGACACCAACTCGTGCCTTTTCCTTAGATAGATACCAAAGAAGAGAGGAGCAAAAGCAATTGAGCCATTGGGCTCAATTGCCCCACCTCTATCTTAGAGACTGAGATCAAGACCAACTTGCCTCGTTCTTTGGAGCCTATTCTCAGTAGACACCTATCTGGCATTTCCGTGTGATCTTATCCAACCTTCGAGAGTCCTATTCCTTAAAGAATAAAGGAAATCTAAATCTTTTTTTCTAAAAGGATGAAGAAAACCCCAAGTTTAATCCCACTACACATAAATCATGACAATTCCATATTAGGTTAAGTTTATCTTCTTCCTAAATTGTTTGTTATGATCGTTATGCTGAAACTAACCTAAGCATTGGAATGTTTGTGGTAAGCACCACATTGGTATGCTATTCTAATTGTTTTGCAAGTGACCTATTCTCCAAAATACAAATTAACCATCAATGACACATGAAGGTCATGTGAGTTTCCTTATCTAAGTTTTGCTAACAACTACAATAAAAATAGGAACAAAAAGAACATAAAAGATAGATCGAGCAGAGAATAGAGAGCAATGTATTTTTTTCCTTATTCAATTTGTTTGAATATTGTGTATAACACCCTCTATCTTTGCTCCTTGATGAGTTGTTTGTCCCATTAGCCAAAGCTTCTTATAGTCCATCCACTATATCTCTTAATATTGTTGTATTAATGATATTGGCTAAATATATTTGTTTCAGTTTTCTGAAACTTTTTTCTTGGACTTTCTGAAGTTGTCTCTTCTTTTGTTTCTGATGGATCTTGTCTCAGAAGTTGCTCGTTCAGTTGCCAAATCTGCAGAATATTTCTTTCCTTATTACTCGTATTCTGTAGAATATTTTATTTCGAACATTTTCCTTTCTAATGTGTTGACGGCTTTTTGTGGGAATATTTTCTATCATTCTGCCGTGCTATTTAAGCTCAAGAAGTCCTTATGCTAGGGTTTCCGCATCAATTATTTTTAGACTTTCATCAAACCTTTATAGTATTCTTACAACACTACATTATTTTCAAGAAGAAGTTCTTTGAGCTATTTGAATTATTTGTGGCGGCGTGTCCTTCACTTATTCTCGTTTCAATTCACGAAGGTTGATTGATCTTAGGGGGAGCCTAAGACTTTGTTAATCGAGAAGGATATCTCAAGTCTTAGGGGGAGCATAAGGTGTTATTCATTGAGAAGGGAGTTCTCGAGACTTAAAGAAGCCTAAAGTTCTCATATGAAGGGAATTCACAAGTTAAAGGAAAAATATCATCGAGTGAGAGGAAGTCTCACACACTTAGGGGGAACCTAAGTGTTTTAACAGTAATATTCATATACTTAAGGGGAGCCTAAATTCGAGAGAGAGGGAGTCTCACATCTAGGGGAACCTAGGTGATCAGCTAAGTCGGGTTGTATAAATGTCATTGTAATTGTTGTTATTTATAGATAAGTACAACGTTGTAATTACTTGAATTTTATATATTAGTGGAATATCTTTCCCGGACACACTGCCCCCAGATGTAGGTGGTTTATCACCGAACTGAATTACCAATTTAGATGTGTTTATTTTGATTCATTCTTTGTTGTTTTATTGATGTTTCTAAAATTGCCAAGTCATCTTGTGAGATAAGCGTATTGAGTGTAAGTGACCAATTTCCAAAATATCATTTGGTATCAGAGCGGGTTACCTTTATCTCAGGTGCTTCGATCTTGGATGGCATTAAGGAAGGTGGCATCCTTCTATTCTTGATGGAACAAATTACTCCTACTGGAAAGACAAGATGATAGCTTTTTAAAATCAATCGACTGTGAAACTTGGAAGGTAATAGTCATAGGATGGTCTCATCCAACTATGAAGAGTGCTGATGACAAAGAAAACTTGAAACCAAAGATTCAGTGGTTTGAAGCTGAAGATGAAGCTTCTCTGTGAAACTCACCTGCGTTAAATGTTGTATTTAATGGTGTTGATCGCAATATATTCCATTTAATTAATATATGCACCTCAGCTAAAGAAGTTTGGGAAATCTTGTCAGTTGCTCATGAGGGAACATCAAAAGTCAAGTTGTCTAGATTGCAACTGTTGACATCAAAATTTGAAAATCTTAAAATGCAGGAAGATGAATCAATCACAAAATTCAATGTTTGATTGCTTGACATAGCCAATAAATCATTTGCGTTGGGAGACAAAATTTATGAAGAAAAGTAGGTCAAGAAAGTACTTCGAGCCTTACCTAAGAAATTTGATATGAAAGTTATAGCAATTAAAGCTCATGACATCTCCACTATGAAAGTTGATGAATTATTTGGCTCTCTGTTAACTTTTAAGATATCTTTGGATGCAAAACAAGAAAAGCAAAATAAGGAGATTGCTTTGCAATCTTCAGTAGAAGAAGAGCATGACGATTCTAATAAGGAGACTGATGAGTCTCTTGTTGAGTTTATATCTTTTATGTCCAAACAATTAAATTGTGTTCTCAAACGATTAAAGAAGAAAATAGGAAATCAAAGTGGTCGTAGTTCTAGATCTGGAAGAAATTCCACTCTTAAACAGTTTAAACCTCAAAATTTTCGAAAGAAAGCTGACAAAGTTAGTTTCACCAGCTATCAAAACAGGGAGAAGACCTTCAAGTGCAGATAATATGAAGAGTATGGTAATTTTCAAGCTGAATGTCCAAATTTTCTTAAAAAGCATAATAGAAGTTATATCATGACCTGGTCTGATGAAGAATCTCGTAGTAGTAGCGACTCTAATTTTGATGTCAAGGTGCTTGTTTGTAACATCTCACCCGACACTTCGTCCTATGAGAATCCTGAATTCGATGTGTTCACGGGAAGTGAAATCAGTAAGAATAACCCTATGTTTTCAGATCCTTCTTTTCAGACATTGTTCAACAAGCGGCAAGATAACTTGAAGGTTCATGATGTTCAAAAAGAGAGGATTGGATCTTTAATGGCAGACAATCATAGACTTATATCTACAATTACAGATTTAAAACGTGAACTAAATCTTCTTAAGGTAGAGAAAGACTCCATGTACAAGTCAGTGAGAATGCTAAATTCAGGGTTTGACACTTTAGACAAAATTTTGTCAAAAGGAAAAGCTACTAGTGTCAATGGAGGGATAAGGTTCTCGATAGAGGGAATCAAGAATAATCAGGGATCCAAACTCAAAGGAAACAGAAAATTGAGTTTGTAAGAGCTCAACTCTCTGTATCATATGGCTTACCTGAGAAATCTTCAAGAGACATAAACAGATGACACCATCATCAGTTCAAGCAAACATGGATATGCCACTACTATGGAAAAAAGGGTCATAAAAGACCTTTATGTTCTTAGCTGTATGGAACGCTGTATAGGTCTTTAAACATGCCCCACATATCTCCTCCTACCAGAAATAGGTCTTCTCAAATGAAAAAAGTATGAAGAATAAAAGATGTCCAATATAAATGTAATGTTATCTTAACTTCCCTCAAGTCTTCAGCAAAGGAAGACTGGTTCTTCGACAGTGGCAACTCTTGACACATGACAGGAGAAAAGAGCTTTATTTCTGACTTAAAGCCTGTGAGCTTTGGACGTGTTACCTTTGGGGATTGAGCTATTAGAAAAATTGTTGGAAAGGATAAATTGATCTTTCCCAGTCTTCCTTCTCTCAATGATGTAATGTTGGTTGAAGGGCTTATTATTAATCTTATCAGTATCAGTCAATTGTGTGATAAAGGGCTGAATGTTAGTTTTACTAAAGATAGATGCATTGCTATAGATGATGTTAAAGCACTTGTCATGATAGGTACACATTCCTTCGATAATTGTTACTTATTGTCTCACAATATTTCTTCTCAGGTTTGTAACCTATCTTGTCAAGAAGAGGCAAGTTTGTGGCGTAGATGCTTCTGTCACATGAGTATGAATTATAATAAAAAAAGTTGTGAAAAAAAATTCCATCGTTGGTCTTCCCTCTTTGCAAGTCACAAATGGAATAATTTGTGGTATCTATCAATCTGGTTAACAGATTCATTTGTCTTATAAATAGGTACCTCATACTATTTCTAACTGCATTATGGAATTACTTCATCTAGACCTTATGGGCCCCATGCAAACAGAAAGTCTTGGAGGAAAAAGGTATGTTCTTATATGTGTTGATGACGATTCAAGATACACTTGGGTGCATTTCCTTCATGATAAACTAGAAACGTTTACTGCTTTTCAAGCTTTATGTATTCAAGTTCAAAGAGAAAAGGACCTGAATGTCATTCGTATTATAAGTGATATCCGTTGTGAATTTGACAATTCTCAGTTTCATGACTTTTGCACCTCTATTGGTATTCATCATGAGTATTCTGCCCCTATTACACCTCAGCAAAATGGGTCATCAAACGAAAGAATCGAACTCTCCAAGAGATGGCCAGAGTCATGCTCTATGCCAAAAATTTGCCTTTCCACTATTGGGCTGAAGCTTTGAATACTGCATGTCACATCCATAACCATGTTGCTCTGCGTCCAGGTTCCTTCAGTACGATTATGAAATATGGAGAGGAAAGAAACCTAATGTCAAATATTTTCATATATTCGACAGTAAGTGTTATATCTTAGTGGACAGAGACATCTAGAGAAAATGAGACTCTAAATTCGAAGAAAACATTTTTTTGGGATGTTCCACAAACAGTAGGGCCTATCGTGTTTACAACAAATGTATACGCGGTGTAATGGAATCTACAAATGTTGTAATTGATGATGTTGTGAAGAATTCTGATACTGTCTCTAAGGAAGAAAAAAAAAAAATTATGTTGCCTGTTGTTAGCTCAAATGTCCAGGATAAATTATCTGACAAGTGCACTAAAAGCTAGAATGAGGATAATGAGGATGTAACTAAAGAGCTTGAAATTAGTTAGAAGCAACCCTCGAGCAGGGTTCATAAAAATCATCTTGTCTCTAACATAATTAGAAGCTTAGAAGAAAGTGTCTCCACCAGAAGAAAAGACAAAGTTAATTACCTTGAGATTATAAGTAACATCTTCTTTATCCCCTCTATTGAACCAAAGAAAATGTTAAGAAAACCCTTGTTGATGAATGTTGGGTAAATGCTATACAAGGAGCTCGATTAGTTTTTGACGAATGATGTTTGGACTCTTGTTCCTCATCCAAATAATGTGAATGTTATAAGGACAAAAATGGATCCTTAAAAACAAATATGATGAAAGTGGAAATGTGACCAGAAATAAAGCTCGCTTAGTGGCTCAAGGTATACTCAGATTGAAGGAATAGACTTTGATGAAACTTTTGCTCCTCTAGCTTGACTCGAAGCTATAAGATTACTTTTGGGTATCTTGTTTTTCATGAAATTTAAATTGTTTCAGATGGATGTGAAAAGTGCCTTCTTAAATGGATACTTGACTGAAGAAGTGTATGTTGACCAACCTAAAGGTTTTATTGATCCTTCTCATCTTAATCATGTGTAGAAGCTCAAAAAGGCTCTTTATAACCTTAAGCAGGCCCCTAGAATCTGGTACAAATGGTTGACCCAGTTTCTTGTTGAGAATGGTTATTGTAGAGGAGTGACAGGCATAAAATTGCGATGATTCTAAATAAGCATATGGACAATGATGAATGATGGACCATACAAGCTCATGTTGCCATAAACTTGATGACTTGAAAGATGGAAATGGAATGTGAATGTTGTGTTATGCTTATTCAGACTTTATGCGATACTACTTCTAGATGTATGCGTTATTAATGAAATGCTTGTAGTATGCTATGCATTGTCACAAACGTTGAAACCAAGTATAATTCCACCGCAAGTTTCTCGGAGTGATCCGAGGTCGAACATAGGGATTGCTTAATTAATGCCTTACGTTCGTGGTATATGCGATCGGGGGTTTTTCAATTAATAAAAGTTGTGTTTATACAAGTATTTAAAGTTGTGGTAAAGTAAAATTGTGCGGCAAAGTAAAGTTGCAATAATAAAATAAAGTGCGATAAAAATAAACCTAAGCTATTATGATACAAAATACAGGATACTGATACATGATACTTAGTTTGACACTGACTGTGAAGATTATACAAAGGGTCGTGTTATGCGGTGGCAATTCTTTATGTATGAATCAGAAAGAGAAAAGATAACTAGTATAAACATCGCAAGTTATTAATTGCGTTAAAGATATAACTACGGTTCCGCTTTCCCTTGGCATATACCTCTCGGTGATCGGTCGTGTTCCCACATCTCTATGGTGAAACAGAGATGAACGTAATGAACGCAAGGTTGCTTCCATCTCTGGAAGTACTTCTCGCTTTAGTTAACACATTCTTCCAACCTTCTCTCGATAGGAAGAATGGCATCTTCACTTCTGCTTTCACAGGTGAAGATGCCGTCCAGCATGCTTTAGCTAAACATATTTATTTCTTTAGCACATATTAATTTACTTGTTAGATTCATGCTAATTACCAAGGGATTAAGAAAACATCATGGAGAAAGTGATTCATGGAGGAACGAAAATAAACAGAAAGAATGGAGATGAAAATGATCATGACATTCAATACTAATATTTAGCATCTGATACATAGTGTGAATGATAGAGATTAAGACGATGAATAGAATTGATGATAAAGAGATAGAAACAAATACAGAAGAGTGCCAATGTTTTGACACAGATCTGGATGGTGGTTTTGCTTGCCGGCATATGGAATGGATGAAGAGAAGAGCTTCCCTCTCAGGCTTGCTCGTTCGATAGAAGTGACCTTGGTACAGAGCTTCAACGGCGGGGATAGAAAGGATTTGCCCTGAGACTCACCTTTCTGCCTTGTCTCTTAAATCTTCCCGGATCTTCTCCAATCAGGCTCTTCAGACCAGTCTCTCTCTTAATATACAAATATCAAAATATGCCCGTATCAAGTATATTTTGCAATGGAATTTCAGAGGCTATTTATAAGCTCAGCTTTGACTCTCTAACTTATGGACCCCACTGTATTGTTAAGGCAGTTCCGGAAATGGTGGAGTAAATATTTCTTCTGTTATGCGATCAATCCCATCAGAAATACACAACAGTCAGCTGTACACGTGTCTGGATCCTCCGCAATTGCGTTGCTTTTTTGCATCTTCGATCGTTTGTCCACCTGCGGTGTTGTTTTTTATTACTGCATGCGATTGAAGTTGTGTTGATCACAAAGCTCTTGATCGATTGTCGCATGCGTTGTCATTGCGTTGATCGTCTATTCATTCCTAAATGATGGGCGCAATGCGACGTAGATGCGTTGTTCTCTTTATCTTGAGCCATGAACGCATGTGGTGACTTGATTTCTTGCAAAACATAATGGAAACATGCTTTTCTACCATCACAATGGTGTCAGTGGGTGTATTGGCCATAAATTATAATTCTTGCATTTCTTAGCTAATTTCTACATAATTGATTCAACTTTCCTTTCTTTTGGCCGCAATATCTAAATAAAGCAGCATAAATAACTTGTATTTCTACAAGTTATCACACCCCCAAATTTAGATATATGCTTGTCCTCAAGCATATCTTCTACTAAGGAAATATCGCTCAATTCCTATCCTAAATTTTGCATCAATTGGTTGCTCTGAATGCTCCACCTAGACACATTACTTAACATCGCAATTTCTTTCTATCCTTGAAAATTTATAACAAAACCCTACTTTATTCTTCTATACCACAAATTTCTGCTAAAAAATACTTCTCTAGTTTAAAAAGAATGTTTACCTCTTCTTGTCAAAACAACTTGATGCGTCTAGATGCTGTGGTCAAACTGTGCGTCATTTATTAGAGACTGTTGATCATGGTTACACCCTTCATTTTGGCTTGTTCCCACGGGTATCATGCGAACATCCAACTACGGTTGTGTGCCAATCTCAATTTTAAATCATGAATTTCAGAGGAGTTGTCTCTTGTTTCTTTTATTTTTCTTTCTCATTTTTCTTTCTCTTTTCATATTGCGTTGTTCTTGGAAACCCACCTTCGTTTTGGCTTGCTCCCACAGGTGTCATGCGAACATTCAACTACGAGTAGACTTCTTTTACAACTAACTTTTATCAGGTTGGGATTGTTTTTTAGGTTTTCCCTTGCGCTGACATTGGAGTTTATATGATTTTTTTTTTGGAAATAATGAGCGCATTTTTCTTAATGACCGCATCACTTGATCTCATCTGCTCAGACCTTCCCCACCCCCAAATTTAAAGATGCGCAAGATCCTCATTGTGTTGTTTGGACAAAATAGACAAATACTTAGACAAAATTTCAAAAAGAAGGCTTGGGCAGAATTTTGAAGGATAAAAGGTAAAGTAGTGCTATTGCTACGAATTAGCTAAGTGTTAGTCAGAAAATACAAGGTGTGGGAAATGCTCCTAAGGGTATGCATATTATACATCATGGCAGCGCAATGAATAACGCAAAAGGAAAGATCAAGAATATCGCAAAGTTGACAAAGGATGATAAAGAAGAAGCACAGGCATATAGAGAGAATTGTTACTCAGTTGTATTGAAAATTAACTAAGTATACAAGTAATTACAAATATCGCAATACAAAATTTCTTTTACCTGTACAAAGAATCAAAGAATTTAGCTAAACATAGAAAAATAATAAATTGCAGCTATCTTTTGAATTTGATTCAGAGGTGCACGATTAAAAATTACACCGCGCTTCCATTAACGCAAATACATTTTTTTGCTGAGGATGGGCAACAACGCATGTATTCCTGCAACACACCCCTTAACTCAACACATTTTTAGAGGACTGGGCGCACGGTATTGCTACCAGCGCAACACTACCTCAACATAGTGCATTTTCGCTAAGGACAGGCTAACAATACATACGAGCGCAACACACCCCTCAATGCAATGCATTTGGGTAGAATGGACGCAAAGTGTATCTTGCTATCACAAAATGCACCCATCATCGCGTTGCATACCAAATTTTATTTTTCCTTTTTTTTTTAATTCAACACTAACGCAAGTCGAAAAGACTTTGCGGTATTCATTGTTTTATTCAATCATTCACAAAAAATTTTAAGAACAACACTACTAATGCATACAAATTAACGAAATAAAAAATGACATGGAAATACATAAAACATTAAAGGCTAATTCTAATAAGCAGTAAATAACGCAATTTAGAAACCAGTAAATGAAAGTTGTAAAGAAAGCAATTAAACATAGATATGGGGATGCTAATTGAAAGAAGTTTTTCAGAATTACCGCAATAACATCCCCTGCAGGCGGTCAAGCTTGCCTGCACAATGCCATCAAGGACATTGTTCTCCTCCTGGTCTCATCCCGTAATGTATACGGGGAGAGATATGATCTACTTCCTTCGGGATTCACACTAGGTATGGAGAATGCGTTCCACATTTCTCAAACCTTGCATTCTTCGCAACCGTAGGTCTTGAAATTCCAGCGCTTAATCTGGTTCTGATGTGCTCCTGCACAAAAAATACACTTGATCTCTGGGTTAGTTTAGAATTTCTGGATCACTCCAGTACTCATAAACCGTCAAATTTCTCTCCGCGATAAACAACCAGTACAAAAAGATCTGTCCTGCAAAATATCACAAACGTACTCAACAATAACCGTTACCAATCCCTAGCAACAGTGCCATAAACTTGACAGACATAAAATTGCGATGATTCTAAATAAGCATATGGAGAGTGATGAATGATGGACCATACAATCTCATGCTGCCATAAACTTGATGACTTGAAAGATGGAAATGGAATGTGGATGCCGTGTTATGCTTATTCAGACTTTATGCGATACTACTTCTAGATGTATGCATTATTAATGAAATGCTTGTAGTATGTTATGAGTTGTCACAAGTTTCCTTGTGTTGAAACCAAGTATAATTCCACCGCAAGTTTCTCAGAGTGGTCTGAGGTCGAACACAGGGATTGTTTAGTTAATGCGTTACGTTCGTGATATATGTGACCGGGGGTTTTTCAATTAATAAAAGTTGTGTTTATACAGGTATTTAAAGTTGCGGTAAAGTAAAATTGTGTGGTAAAGTAAAGTTGCAATAATAAAATAAAGTGCGATAAAAATAAACCTAAGCTATTATGATACAAGATATAGGATACTGATACATGATATTGAGTTTGAGACTAACTGTGAAGATTATACAAAGGGTCATGTTATGTGGTGGCAAGTCTTTATGTATGAATCAGAAAGAGAAAAGATAACTAGTATAAACATTGCAAGTTATTAATTGCGTTAAAGATATAACTACGGTTCCGCTTTCCCTTGACATACACCTCTCAGTGATCAGCCGTGTTCCCACTTCTCTGTGGTGAAACAGAGATGAACGTAATGAGCGCAAGGTTGCTTCCATCTCTGGAAGTACTTCTCGCTTTAGTTAACACATTCTTCCAACCTTTTCTCGACAGGAGGAATGACATCTTCACTTCTGCTCTCACAGGTAAAGGGCATCTTCACTTCTGCTCTCACAGATGAAGATGCCGTCTAGCATGCTTTAGCTAAACATATTTATTTCTTTAACATAGATTAATTTACTTGTTAGATTCATGCTAATTACCAAGGGATTAAGAAAACATCATGGAGAAAGCGATTCATGGAGGAACGGAAATAAACATAAAGATGGAGATGAAAATGATCATGACATTCAATACTAATATTTAGCGTTTGATACATGGTGTGAATGATAGAGATTAAGAAGATGAATACAATTGATGATAAAGAGATAGAAACAAATATAGAAGAGTGCCAACATCTTGACACAGATCTGGACGGTGGCCTTTCTTGCCGGCATATGGAATGGATGAAGAGACGAGCTTCCCTCTCAGGCTTGCTCGTCTGGTAGAAGTGACCTTGGTACAGAGCTTCAACGGCAGGGATAGAAAGGATTTTCTCTAAGACTCACCTCTCGGCCTTGTCTCTTAAATATTCCCGGATCTTCTCCAATCAGACTCTTCAGAACAGTCTCTCTCTCAATATACAAATATCAAAATATGCCCGTATCAAGTATATTTTGCAATGGAATTTCAGAGGCTATTTGTAGGTTCAACTTTGACTTTCTGACTTGTGGACCCCACTGTATTGTTAAGGCAGTTCCAAAAATGGTGGAGTGAATATTCTTTTTGTTACGCGATCAATCCTGTCAGAAATGCACAATGGTCAGCTGTACACGTGTCTGGATTCTCCGCAATTGCGTTGCCCTTTTTTCATCTTCGATCGTTTGTCTGCATGTGATGTTGTTTTTGATTACTGCATGCGATTGAAGTTGCGTTGATTGCAAAGCTCTTGATCGATTGTCGCATGCGCCGTCATTACATTGATCGTCTATTCATTCCTGAATGATGGACGCAATGCGATGTAGATGCGTTGTTTTCTTTATCTTGAGCCATGAACGCATGCGGTGACTTGATTTCCTGCAAAACAGAATGAAAATATCCTTTTCTACCATCGCAATGGTGTCAGTGGGTGTATTGGCGATAAATTATAATTCTTGCATTTCTTAGGTAATTTCTATACAATTGACGCAACTTTCCTTTCTTTTGGCCGCAATATCTAAATAAAACAACATAAATAACTTATATTTCTACAAGTTATCAGAGGAGTTGATAAAACTCTCTTTGTAAAAAATCTAACAAAGATTTTGTTGTTGTTTAGATCTTTGTTGATGATATAGTTTTTGGTGGGATGCTTCAGAAGATGGTTGATTTTTTGTGGAACAAATGAAGAAAGAGTTTGAAATGAGTATGGTAGGTGAACTGACTTACTTCTTGGGGTTCCAAATCATACAACTAAAAGGGAGCATATTTATTTCACAAAGTAAGTATGTTACAAGCATTGTGAAGAATTTTGGGCTTAAAAAGACCAAAGTCAAACGAACTCCTGGTCCCACGCACTCTAAGCTTACTAAAGATGCAAATGGAAATAGTGTTGATGAGAGCTTATATATAAGCTGTTGGATTTAGTGTCATAAATCTCGTAGATCTTGTAGTTTGTAATTTATAAATACAAATTATTTATTTAATAAAATAAGAAGTAATTTTATTTGACATTTAGATTATATTAACTTAATCCAATAAACTA
Source organism: Benincasa hispida (assembly GCF_009727055.1). Classification (NCBI taxonomy): domain Eukaryota; kingdom Viridiplantae; phylum Streptophyta; class Magnoliopsida; order Cucurbitales; family Cucurbitaceae; genus Benincasa; species Benincasa hispida. The sequence goes on along the minus strand of NC_052360.1, from coordinate 71,539,557 downwards.
AGATCCGAGTTTATTCAAGTAATAACCTAAAAGGCTTGGAGTACATGGATAAGGTTGGGTGCCTTATCCTGCAATATTATGGATATGACCCACTTTGTAATTGTTACATAAGTTGTAAGTGTTACAGATGATATGATCCATATTGTTCATGTGGAGACATGTGAGTGAGGGTATCCTGTATAAAGAGTTTATGTAAGATTGAACCGCGAAATGATTGGTTTCTCTATATAACACTATTGCTTGTATCAACTAACATTTCAATAGGATGACCATAGATGACTTGACCTTAATCTTGAGTGAGTTGTGAGCTCCTGTCTATAAAGGTAATCCTTTGTTTTGTATGGATGAGCGTGGCTTGCTTCGCTGACTGAACATGCTACCATTTTGGGAATTTGTCCGAGTAAGGAGCTGAGAACACAGCTATACAAGATGAAATTCACTCCTTCTCATAGATAGGGAAAGTAGATAAATTGCTCCCTTAATAGCTGATTCTGGTTCTTGAACAATGAGACCTTACCTTCTCATTGGCCCGAGAGGGGTTAATTTATAGTTGGACTACAGACTAGTTGTTCATTAGAGAAATCAGTGGTATTTAAAGAGTTAGATGTAACTACAGAGGTAAAATGATAAATTGATCCAACTGTATTTATGAGCAATTTGTGAAGTGTCAAATTAATGATTTTTTATATCCATGGACACTGAAATATGTCTATAAAGCAAAGAGTGTGGCTGTCAATCTTTAGTGGAGTGACGGCCAGTTAATGAATGTTGATTAATCTAATTAAAGAGTGTAATTGATTAATCTCGTATCATTGAAGCTTCTATCTGTAGGTCCATAAGATCCCTTGTTAGCTCACTAAGGATAAAAAAAATGAATAATTATTTTTGGAATAATTTGAATTGTTCAAATTATTTATGGGAATTTAAGTTATTAATTATATTATTATAATTAATATAATATATAATGTTTATTGATATACATTGCAATATATAGTTAATTATAAATATGATTTATAATTAAAACTATATAATATATAAGAGAGAAATATTTGAATGAGATTCAAATATTATTTCTATAAATAAGATTTTTATAAAAATTATAGGTTAAAATTTAATGTGAATATGATTCATATTAAAATTATAGGTTATAAGAGAGAGTTACATTATAATATGATTATAATACATATTATATGGTTTGTTAATTAGTTAACTAACCATATAATATATATATTATATTATTAATTATTAATAATATAATTATAACTTCCCCNGTTACGTTCTACAAAATAACTCCCTTGTCTTGGGAAGTTATAATTATATTATTAAATTACTAATAATATAATATACATATTATATGGTTTGTTAATTAGTTAACTAACCATATAATATATATATTATATTATTAATTATTAATAATATAATTATAACTCCCTGTGACAGGGGAGTTATATTTGTAGATCGTGAGAAAGAGTTATTGTAACTCCTTTTCCCTCACTCTTCTTTAAAACCTATGTTATTGAAAACACAGAGTGAGTCTTTTTTCTCTAAAAAAAATTCAAAGCTATCTCTCACAACAAAGAGATCTTGCACTTGTGAAAAATTTCCTCTACTAAAAGCAACAAAGAAGGGTCCATACGCTGTTTCCTTGTTCAGAGAATAACGAGGTTGCTAAGTGGTGGTGTCTGAATTTGAGAAAAAGTACCACATTTCGTATTCTTGGAAAGGATTTGCGTGAACAAGAGTTGTTGTTGGTTTTTTTTTTTGTTTTTTTTAAATTTTATTTTTCATCAACGGTTAGTATTCTCTTCTCTAAACTCTCTGGAGACTGCATGCTTAAGTTTAACAAATGTTTATCCTGTGACTGTTTTTTTTAGTTTGTTAACTTCTCTGCATTTCATTGTTTATCAAAATTGAATTTCGAATTGTACGACGTTCAAACGGTTCTGTGAGGAATGTGATTTCTTTAATTGGTATCAGAGCCAAATCGTACTTTCTGCATTTTGAATGTTGGGAAATGCGGAATAGATGTTTCAAATTTTGGCACTAGATTTTCTACTTTAATTCGATTAAAGTTGTAAGAGCTCGATTTTTTGTGGCCATTTAATTAGCTATTGAGTCTGTAAGTTCGTGTCTTAGAGCTTTGGCAAGAGTTGCTGGAGAAGACAAGCAAAAACAGAGCAAGATGAACAAAGTTTGAAGCAGATATGTGCATTCTGATAGTCAAAACAAGAAAAATGCGGAAGCAAACAGAATCAATAAACACTTTAATTACACATAATTTAAGTTTAAATGCATGCTTAAAACAATTTACAATAAAGAGAGTTTCATAGATATATACCTTTGTAGAAACACTCTTGATCCTAGCTGAAGTCCACGAAATTGATCTGCAAAACTCTAGTAGACTATCAAGAGAGTCTTCACTACAATCCTCAACCTTGAATTGAATGTTGGAAACTCTCAATTGAGACAGAATTACAAGGGTTTGAGAGAATTTTGAAAGCAAAAACATTATCTGCTTTAAATTTCAGAAAAATAAAATAGCATCAACTTCATCAATCTGAATTATGAAGTATTTAACAAGTTTAAACATGCAAGCACTCGTACATTCAGCCAATTGACACCTCAATTAGCACTAAGTGAGTGGGCAAGGTGTCAAAAAATAGAAAATCCCACTACCAACATCAAATGTTGGATTTTCTCACTTTCAAATTCATTTTTCAAAATAAATTTGATTTAACTTAATTAAATTAAATTAAAATTAATTTTTCTAAAAAATGAATTTTCTAAATTTGAATTTTGATTTAATTGAATATTAATTACTTAAATTTAATGAACTAATTAATTAATAATTTGATATCAAATATTAAATTATTGAAACACCTATTCAAACATGAATCCTATTCATGTGTTCAATACTTAAGTATTATAAACTCTCCGATTTACGTTTCATTTCAATAAATTAAAACATTTAATTATATCGAATATAATTATCCAAACCCTAAAATTGGATTTAAATATTTCAAATTCAAAATCCTAATTTCGGATTTGAGCATTTCAAATTTATTCAATTTTTTAATCCAAGGTTTAATGTTTTACGAGCTAGTAGAGGGACCTTATGGACCGACAGATCATGAGCTCCAACGATTTGAAAGTAATTGGTTAAACTCTTTAGCCCTAGTTAATCAATATTCGTTAACCATTAAGAGGGTCAAAATTACCGTTTTACCCCTATAAATACATCTTGCTCCTTAAGCTCCCACTGATCCTCTATTGAACAATTGGTTTATAGTCCATGGTTAGTCCAACTGATAAACCATGTCCCTCTTGGCCATGAGAGGGCAATGCTATTGAACTACTCTCACCTATACAGATAAAAGGATAATCCTTAATAAATAGGAGTTCATAGTTAGCTCAGGACTAAGATCGAGTTACCCTTGGTAATCAAATTGAAATAGTCAGTTTTAACAGTAAACGGTTGTTATAAAGAAAAAGTGACTATTTTGTGGTCCAGTCTTATGCAAAACTCTTTTGTATAGGATACCCCTACTCGCATGTCTCCACATGAACGACTTCGGTATCACGTCTTTTGTATCATTATACAAAGTAGGTCGCATCCATAGTGTCCTCAGGATGAGGTACCCAATCTCATCCATACACTTATAAACCCCTTTGGCTATAAACTATAACTTGATCATCTTTTATGTCTCTACATAAAGTTACATATTCATGCTATAGCCACATATTCATTTATTGGATTTCTATTACATAATGCAATTTCAGTAACACTTTTATTGAATAAATTCTTCAATAATACTTTCATTGATAAACAAAATATGTTTCCATGATTACGAACTGTGAGTTTTAGGACATTCTAAAAAATCTCCCACTTGGACTAAAAATTCTAGTGGGTTACAAATATAGACAAATATATAATGTTGAGAAAAGAGAAACTACAATAACTAGGGCATCTATATACCCTTGACATTCTCCCACTTGCCCTAGATTTATGAAGCTCGTATTCCCAGTCCGACCAAGTGACCCTCAATCACTTTAGCCTTGAGGGCCTTCATAAATGGATAAGCAAGATTATCCTTAGAGGCTACTTTCGTGATATCACATCTCCTCTTTGTACTATCTTCTAGATGAGATGGTTCATTCTTTCGATGTGTTTCTCGCATTTATGGCTCATCGAGTCCTTTGAGTTAGCAACTGCTCATCTGTTATCACAATACAGGGTGATCGAAAGATGCATATTTGGAACCACTTCCAAATCTATCAGGAACTTTCTCAGTCATACTAGTCCTTTAGCTGCTTCACATTTAGCTACATATTCAGTCTCTATTAAGGAATCAACAATACAACTCTGTTTTATTTCTCCACATTATTACTTCTCCATTAAGAGTGAATACTGATCCCTAAGTAGATTTCCTAGAATCTACATCAGTCTGAAAATCAGAATCATTGTATCCCGTAAGGATCAAATCCTTAGGTCCATATATAAGCATATAGTCCCTCGTTCTCTGAAGATACTTGAGGATGTTCTTAATAGAAGTCCAATGGTTATGTCCAGGGTTGGACTGAAACTTACTGACGATTCCCACTGCAAAGCATATGATGGGACGTGTACATAATATACCATACATCAAGCTTTTGACTGCTGATGCATAAGGAATTCTTTTCATTTCCTCAACTTCTTGAGGTGTCTTAGGACAATTTTCCTTAGACAAATGAATTTCGTGTCTAAAAGGTAACATACCATTTTTAGAATTTTGCATGATATATTTTAACAACATCTTTTCAATATAAGATGCTTGAGATAATGCTAGCATTCTGTTCTTACGATTTCAAACAATTTGGATTCCAAGAACATATTGTGCATCTCCCAAATCTTTCATTTGAAATTGCGATGCTAACTATCTCTTTACGTCAACAAGGATTCCAATCTCATTCTCAATGAGTAGGATATCATCAACATAAAGGACCAAGAAAGCTACAGTCTTGTTGCTATCTTCTTGTAAATACAAGATTTGTCAACGTTCTGTTCAAAGCCATAAGATTTGATCATAGTGTCAAACCTTATATTCTAGGATCGAAATGCTTGTTTCAATCTATAAATGAATCTATTAAGCTTGCAAACCTTTTGCCCTTGACCCTATTCTATAAACCCTTCTGGTTGAGACATGAAATTACTTTCATCAAAATGACCATTAAAAAAGGCGATCTTGACATCCATTTGCTAGATTTTATAATCATAGTAAGTAGCAATGGATAAAAGTATTCTTATAGATTTAATCATGGTAACAGAAGAGAAGGTTTCTTCATAGTTTAGCCACTTTCTTTGGGTAAAATCTTTTGCCACGAGCATGACTTTATAGGTTCGCACCTTACCAGTTTGGTCTCGTTTTCTCTTGTAGAACCACTTACAACCAATAGGTTTGACCCCATCTGGTTGATCTATAAGTTCCCAGACAAAATTGAAGTACATCGACTCAATTTGTAGGTTCATGGCTTCAGTCTATCGATCTCTATCTACATCTTCCATTACTTGTTTAAGGGTTAATGGATCCTCTAAGCCATCATCAGGTATGATGACATGAGTTTCTACTAAACCCATATAGCGATCAGGCTATTGAATATCCCTTCCACTATGTTGAGGCATTCTCATCTCATGAGAAGGATGTGATGGAGCAACAACTCTTGTTGAAGGATTAGCTTGATCAACAACTCTTGTTGATTTATCTATAGATTCTCTAGACATCTCATCTAATACTAGTTTGCTGTGAGGTTGCTGATTTCTTATGGGATCCTCTTCTAAAAATGCAGCATTTTTCGATACAAATATCTTATCTTCTTAAGAATCATAAAATAACCCACCTTTGGTTTTTTAAGGGTATCCTACAAATAGGCATATTTTTTAACGTCGTTCCAATTTCTTAGGATTTTGCACCAACATATGTGTCGGGCATCCCCAGATTTTGAAGTGATATAAACTACCTTTACTTCCTCCCCATTGCTCATATGATGTTTCTTAAACACTTTTCTAGGGAACCATGTTCAATATACGTACAAAATGATTAAGATAACTAGCCATAACTCATCATTGAACGAACCATGTCTAACAAGGTTCGATTTCTCCTTTCTGCTACACCATTCTGCTGTGGTGTACCAGGTGTTGTGAGTTAGGATTGAATTCCATGTTCTACTAAATAGTTTTGGAATTGTAAATCTATATACTCACTATCTCGATTTGATCGAAGTGTTTTTATCATTTTACCTAATAGGTTCTCAACCTCAGTCTTATATTCTTTGAACTTTTCAAAAGTTTCAGACTTATGATGTATTAGGTAAACAAAGCCATATCTGGAATAATCATCAATGAAACAGACATAATATTCAGATCCTCCTCGAGCTTTAACATTCATCGAACCACAAAAGTCTGAATGTATAAGTTCTAGAGGTCCTTTGGCTCTAAGATCTTTTCCTGAAAAAGATCTTTTAGTCATTTTTTCCTTAAGACATGATTCACATGGAGGTAAAGATTTGTCTTCTAACTGGTTTTAGATGACCATTCTTTACCAATATTTCAATCCTGTTGAGTTTTACATGACCAAGTCTTTAGTGCTAAAGATAGCTGTTAGGAGAAATCTTTCTTTTCTTATTTTGAGTTTATACCCTTTTGACATCTCTATATTTAAAATGGCTTTTGCTTCAATTAGTTTTAATACATACAAGTTATTTTTAAGTTTAGCTGTACACATTTGAATACCTTTTAAACTAATGAACACTTCATTTATATAAAAAATGACTTTATACATATGTTCTAGCAAACAAGATATAGAGATAAGTTTCTTTTCATTTTAGGTACATAATATACATTTTCAAATAAAATATAAGAATCTCCAAAAAATAACTTGATATCTCACACTGCTTCTGCTGAAATGACTTCACCTGTTCCCATCTTGAAAGTCATTTCATTTTCTGATAGCCGCTTCCAGGAACTAGTTTCCTGTAAGAAAGTGCAAATATGATTGGTGCCGCTTGAATCTAATATTTAGGTTAAGTGATAGCTTTCCACTAAACATGTTTCTATGACAAGTAAATCACATTTACATTGATTTTCCTTTTCAGATTTCTTTTCTACAAGATACTTAGGGCAATTGTATTTCCAATGTCCGTTAATGTTGCAATGGAGACATTTTCTTTTTGCAAATTTCTTCTTGCTTTTAGTGGTAGAAGACTGTTTCTTCCCTATTCCCTTTTTCTTCATCTAGATAGTCTTATTCTTCAAAGATCCAGACTTCTTTTCAGAGGGCCTTGAACTAGATGAAACACTCTTCTGAAATTTCCTTTGGGAAACAACATTTGCTTCCCCTTCCTTATTTTTCATTAAAGATTGGTAAGTCTGGAAATCATTGAGAAGAGTTGTTAAGTTGTAATCAATCTTATTCATTACAGCATTTGTACGACAAGTTAGAAAAACTCTTTGGAAGAGATTCCATTATCATACTAACTTGGCTCTTCTCATCTATGATAGCCTCATTTGCCTCCATGATATTGAAGTGGACCATCATGTCCAAGACATGTTCTCTAACAAAGGTCCCTTCCTTCATACGCGAATTATAAACGTATTTAATAGCATTGTGTCGTGTTAATGAGGACGATTGTTCAAACATCCCTTGCAACGACTCCATGATCTCTTTTGCAGTGACCATGGTTTCATGCTTTTTGGTAAGCACATCATATATGCTTGCCAAAATATAGGCTCTGGATTTTTCATTTGCCGGACCCATCTGTCAAAGCTATCCCAAAAATTTTGGGCTGCGTTAGGATTAGGAAGAAGAGGACATTCCTACATTAATACAAATCTCAATCGTCAACTACTAATATTGTGTTTATGTTCGACTTCCAATTCAAGTAACCTTCTCCATTGAATTTGTCAAAGCTAAGAGTTGTATAACTGAGTTTGACATGCTGAAACATAAATAAATTCTATGAGTAAATTGCATCTAGATTAATTTTAGCAAAAAGTAATAAAGTACCCGTATTTCTTTATTTATTTTCAACTATACTTTAGTGAGCTCGAATAGATGCTACCGAGGGGAAGTAAAATTCTCCCTCACTGGAGCAAGACAATCTTGGCCAAATACTATATCCAGAATACTCTTATTCCTATAGTCATCTAGTTACCGTTTTCAGTCAAGAACTTACTAACACTTAGTAATTCTTGTAAGTGTGACTCTCTATTTTTAGATTTCATAGAACGGTTTGAATATTTCCCCAAATAGGAAGACAATGTTCAAACCAAAACTAAGAAACCCTATTCATTTCTAAAGTTTGGGTTGTTCCGAATCCTATGTTACAACCTTCCAAGGGGATTGCCGTAAAAACGACTACCTAGTGCCACCTAAAAACGACAGCATACGCAACATAGGGTTCAAACTAATGGGAGAGACCATAGGATATGTTGACACATTTCCTGCACCCACTTACTATGAACTACTTCCCCTATTCATCTTGATATTGACCTATACAAACACTTTCTGAATGGAGCAGTCGAAGTAAAATCGATAAGAAGCCGAGCATGGATCTCATGTGTGAACTCTTAGGGACGTGAGAGCTAAAAAAAATATATCGTATGTATTATTAATCTCCCACTGAAGTTTTCTATTTTATTTTGGTATCTCTTATACTAGGTATAATTCAACTGAAAAAAACACCCTAAGTCTATGTGGTTTATCCAAGTATAATATTTAAACTTGGATTTTAACCTATGATGTCTAAGTGATAAAACCATTTTATTACCTCACACCGCTCACAAATGCTTATAAAACTAGTTAAGAATGCTCAGTAATTCGACTAAAATGCTCAGGTAGGAGATGTTACATAAACCGTCAACTTAAGTACCTCAAGCCTTAGACAGGATTATAGACCGATTGAGTTTGTAACCGTGTTTTATAAGATAACAACCTATTTTAACTATTAAAACAAGTTGTTATTAAGCATATGTGAGCATGCATCTTATCTTTGTTATAGATTTTAAATGTCTAACCCATTTTATAACTCCTATAAAACTATAGACATGCTATAACATTCATAGACACATTTCATACATTAATGTAACAATTATATTAAACTTATGAAATCCTAATCATGCATACTATATATATTGTAACTAATTTATAACATATATCAATGCATGAACTATACTTTTCTATGGTGGGATTTTAAATCTACATGGCATACAATATGTACATACATGTTTAATTTAAATATAACATACATCACATGCATAAATATTTAAACAACACTTGATATCGACCAACTTTGGCATCCTAAGCAAGCATTAAACTAATTTATTACAAAAAAAATTAAAGACAGCTTGAGGAAGCCTTTAGACCGCTCGAACCAACCCGAGCTAGACCCAAACCACCCAAATCGATCCTCTAAAGCTCCAAAAGAGGCTGAACTAATCCTTTAAAGCTCCAAAAGAGGCTGAACCGATCCAAACTACTTTGAACTGAACCCAAGGCCATTGAACAGGTCGAACCAGACTTCTCCTGCAAACCACTTCACTGATGCACGTGTTTCTGGGTTGGGATGAGCAGCATCGCAACACTCCATCCCAACATTGCAACGCCTCAAGTTCAGTAAAAAACAACTTTGCAAAGCTATCTGGGTAGCGTCGCGACGCTGGCTGCAGTGGTTGTATCTCCAGTTTTTCCAGCTGAGCTTGCTTGCTTCAATCTTCAATTACAAACTAGTTTCAACTTTATTGATCCAATAAAATTACACTCTTAAGCACACATTAAAGCTCATTAACCAAGAGCCAATTACAATTTCAACAACTGAATCAAAGAGAATTCTAATGCCAAGTTGATTTAAAAGCCATATCAGTCACCAAACATGCAATGCTAGAAATTCACCCACCAAACTAAGTTAACGTTAATCAAGTGCTTAAATCATTCTCTGATACCAATTGATAGTCAAAACAAGCAAAATGTGGAAGAAAACAGAATCAATAAGCACTCTAATTACACTTAATTTGAGTTTAAAAGCATGCTTAAAATAAATTTACAATAAAGAAGGTTTCATAGATATATACCTTTGTAGAAACACTCTTGATCCTAGTTGAAGTCTACGTAATTGATCTGCAAAATTCTAGTAGACTACTAAGAGAGTCTTTGCTACTATCCTCAACCTTGGATTGAGTGGTGGAAACTCTCAATTGAGATGAAATTACAAGGATTTAAGAGAATTTTGAAAGCAAAAAATGTTTCTTCTTTAAATTTCAGAAACATAAAATAGCATCAACTTCATCAATCTGAACTATGAAGTATTTAACAAGTTTAAACATGCAAGCACTCATATATTCAACAAATTGATACCTCAATTAGCACTAAGTGAGTTTGCAATGTGTCAAAAAATGGAAAACCCCAACCAACATCAAATGTTGAATTTTCCCACTTTCAAATTCATTTTTCTAAAAAATGAATTTTCTAAAAAATGAATTTTCTAAATTTGAAATTTGATTTAATTTAAATAATTAATTAAATGAATTAATAATTTAGTATCAAATATTAAATTACTAAATACCTATTCAAATATGAATGTATTCATGTGTTCAATATTTAAATCAATATTTAAATATTATAAACTCTCCAATTTACGTTTCATTTTAATAAATTAAAACGTTTAATTATATCGAATATAATTATCCGAACCCTAAAATTGAATTTTAAAATTTCAAATTCAAAACTCTAATTTCAAATTTGAACATTTCAAATTCGTACAATTTTTTAATCCAAGGTTTAATCTTTTACGAGCTAGTAGAGGAACCTTATGGACCTACAGATCATGAACTCCAACGATTTGAGATTAATCGGTTAAACTCTTTAACTCAAGTTAATCTATATTCGTTAACCACCGAGACATACCACTATAGCTCGATGATTGCAGTCTCCTCACTGTAGATATATTTTTTTCCATTTGATTTAACTATAATCAGTAAGTCAATTCTTCACAGGTCGTTCGTATTCACATTTAGGTCAAAATTACTGTTTTATCCCTGTAAATACATCTTGCTCCTTAAGCTCCCACTGATCCTCTATTGAACAATTGGTTTATAGTCCAACTAATAAACCATGTCCCTCTTGCCCATGAGAGGGTGGGGCCCCTTTGTTTAAAACTAGGAATTAGTGCTTAAAGGAACAACCTATCTGCTAACCCTAAAATGGGTAGGAGTGAATTCCATCTTGCAAGATTATGTTCCCAACTATCTATGCGGTCTTATCCCCAAAGTGGGAGGTTTGTTGAGTAGTGCTATTGAACTATTCTCATCTATGCAAGTCAAAGGATAATCCTAAATTAATAGAAGTTTATAGTTAGCTCAGGATTAAAATCGAGTTACCCTAGGTCATCAAATTAAAATAGTCAGTTTTAACAGTAAACGGTCGTTATAAAGAAAAAATGACTATTTCGTGGTCCGATCTTATGCATAACTCTTTTGCATAGGATGCTTCTACTCGCATGTCTCCACATTAACGATTTCAGGATCACGTTGTTTGTATTATTATACAAAGTAGGTTGCATCTATAGTGTCCCCAGGACGAGGTACCCAATCTCATCCATATACTTATAGACCCTTTTGGTTATAAACTATAACTTGATCCTCTTTTACATCTCTACATAAAGTTATAGTATTTGTACTATAGCCATGGATTTGTTTATTGGATTTCTATTACATAATGCAATTTCAATAACACTTTTATTGAATAAATGCTTCAATAATACTTTTATTGATAAATAGAATATATTTCCATGATTATGAGCTATGACCTTTAGGACATTCCCAATACATTCTACGCTATAGCACAGAAAGCCCAACATTGTGATGTTGAGGCCGAGCGCTACAACGCTGCTTCAACCTCCATACTAGCGTTGCTATGCTCGATTAGGGCATTGCAACGCTCTGAATGTCAGATATGCGCATGCCAATTGTTTCCAAATTGTGTGTTCGATCCTCGAGGCCGTTTTTGTTGTATTTTTCGTGTTTGATGTAATTTTATTATTTTAGTTAATTAAACTAACATAATATGATCATATTAATTTAAATTAATTTTTAGGGGTACTAAAATTTTGTCTATTTTAGCTATGTATTTAATTTTATATTTTATTCATGATAAAATTTATCTGTTGCAAATTGTATGCCATATAGTTTTCTCAAAATTGCACCTTAGGATAAACATTTATCATGCATCATATTTAATATAAATGTTATATTATATAGTTGCATGATTTTGTAAGTATACTCATGCATCATATTCAATATAAAGGTTATATTATATGATTGCACGCATAATTAAGCATATTCATGCATCATACTTTAATATAATTATTATATATGTATGACGAATATGCTCTTATTTTCATTATTGTTTAATATAAGTTCTATATTATAATGAAAATAAAATTGCATTGAGCATGATGTTACGTAGTAAATATAATTGCTATTTTGGTTAATGTCATTAGATGCATGTTATAGGTTTTAATTATTTCATTAATTTATAAAGGTTATAAGTTTGATGAATTAGAATTAAAATATATAGTCAAGAGTTGCATGGAAAGGGATATAGCAAACTCCAAAAATGGATAAGATCACAATAATCAGTTGTACCAATTATGTTCTTCCCTGAGGCAAACTAGTTAGGGTGGGACTATAGGGTTGAAAATGAAGGGTTACACATATAAGAAAACATTAAAGTTGTTAATGATTTCTTGCCAAATAAAATGATAATTAAATATCATATGAATAAAAGTTATCCTGGTGTAATGTTTAATTGACAAAGTCTTAGTTCACTGAAAGAATTGTACACCTCGAGGTGACATTTATTCTAAATCACAAAAGTATAATTGAAAAATTAATGTTGTTAGGGTTCATTAATTTTTGCTAAATTTATTGGATTAAAGGAGTTTTTGCAAAGATATCAAATACAAATAATTTGTGTTGTATAAGCATCTTATAATCATGACTAGCGATGTAATCTCCTTAGTGTTGATAACTTAAATGGTGAGAATTACACCACATGGAAAAATACGATTAACACTGTCTTGGTCATCAATGACCTCAAATTAGTTCTAACAAAGGAATGTCCTTCAGTCTCTAGACTCAATGCATCATGAAATGTTCGTGATGCTCATAACAGGTGGACAAAGGCCAATGATAAATCTAGAGTCTACATTTTGGCAAGCTTAACTAAAGTCTTGCCTAGAAAGCATGAGACCATGGTCATTGCATGAGAGATCGTGGAGTCATTGTGTGACATGTTCGGGCAATTGTCCACACATCTCAAGCATGACGCTCTCAAGTTCATCTTCAATGGTAGGATGAACGAGTGATCATCTGTTAGGGAGCATGTCCTTAACATGATGATCCAGTTCAACGTGGCAGAGATAAACGAGGATGTTATAGACGAGTCTAGCCAGGTAAGCTTTATTTTGGAGATTCTTCCAAAGAGTTTCCTACAGTTTTGTAGCAACACTACCATGAACAATGGAATACAACGTTACCGCCCTTCTGAACGAGCTATAGACTTATGAGTCCTTGATGAAAGTTTAAAAGTTTTTCAAAAAGAAAATGCCCAACTTTGGCATCTAAAACTGGGTCACATAAACCTTATAGGATTGAGAAGTTGATCAAGAATGGACTTCTAAAAAAGCTAAGGAAAAAAATTCTTTACCTATATGTGATTCTTGTCTAGAAGGAAAAATGACAAAACGATATTTTACTGGAAATGGTCATAGAGCCAAAGAACCTTTAAAACTTGTACATTCAAACCTTTGTGGTCTGATGAATGTTAAGGCAAGAGCAGGATATGAATCTACAGATGATTATTCTAGATATGGGTATGTCTACCTAATACAACATAAGTCTGATCCACTTGAAAAGTTCAAGCAATACAAGGCTGAAGTTGAGAATTTATTAGGTAAAAAGATAAGAACACTTTGATCTGATCGAGGTGGAGAGTATATGGATATGAGATTCTAGAATAGTTTAAGAGAACATGGAATCACATCTTAACTCTAAGCACTTGGTATACCTTAAAATATGGTATATCAGAAAGGAGAAACAGAACTTTGTTAGACATGGTTCGGTCAATGATGAGTTATGCTTCTATACCTAACTCGTTATGAGGTTATGCAGTGGAGACTGTAGCCTATCTCTTGAACCAATTCCATAAAAAAGTATGAAACACCTTTTGAGTTATGAAGGGGTTGTGAAAGTAGTTTATGTCATTCAGGATTTGGGAGTGTCCGATCTATGTGCTAAGGGCTAACCCAAAGAAATTGAAACCAAGTTCAAAGTTATGCCTCTTTATAGGCTACTCAAAAGAAACACGAGGTGGTCTCTTTTATGATCTGAAAGAGAATATAAAGTATTTATACCAAAAAATGCAATTGTCTTAGAGAATACCATATTAAAAAGCATAAAACAAGAAGTAAATCTTTTTAAATGTGCTTTTCAATAAAACTACTGAAACTTCAACAAGGGTTGTTGAAGTAGAAAACACTTTAACAAGAGTTGTTGATATTGCTTCATCCAGTCATGCAGATCCTTCTCAAGTGTTGAGGGAGCCTCGACATAGTGGGAGGGTTATAAACCATCTACTCCCTATTTGAGTTTGACAGAAAGTTAAGTTGTCACACCAGATGATGACGTTGAGGATCCATTAACCTGCAAATAGGCAATGGTTGATGTGGACAAGGATGAATGGGTTAAAGCCATAAATAAAAAAAATGTAGTCTATGTATTTCAATTTTATCTGGACACTTGTAGATCAACCTAGTCGGGTAAAACCTATAGATTGGAAATGGATCTACAAGAGAAAGAAAGGTACAGATGGTAAGGTCTAAAAATTCAAGGCTAGAAGAAACTTTTTCACCTATTGTCATGCTTAAATCTATCCAGATCTCTTGTCCATTGCCATATATTATGAATATGAAATAAGGGAAATGGACGTGAAGACTAACTTTCTGAATGGTAATCTTGATGAGACTATATACATGAGTCAATTAGATTCATTGAACAAGATTAAGAGCAAAAGATTTGCAAGCTTAATCAGTCCATTTATGGATTGAAACAAACATCTCGATCTTGGAATATAAGATTTGAAACTACAGTGAAATCTTATGGCTTTGATCAAAATGTTGATGAACCTTGTGTCTACAAGAAGATCATCAACAGTTCAGTATCTTTCTTAGTGTTTATATGTGGATGATATCCTACTTATTAGGAATGATGTAGGTTTACTGACTGATATTAAGAAATGGCCAGCTGTTTAATTCCAAATGAAAGATTTGGATGAAGCGTGGTTTTTTTCTAGAGATCCAAATCATTGAGGCTCGTAAGAACGAAACACTAGCCTTGTCTCAAGCATCGTATATTGACAAAATGCTTGTCAAGTATTCGATGCATAGTTCTAAGAAATGTTTATTACCTTTCAGGCATGAGATTATTTTGTCTAAGGAATAATGTCCTAAGAAATCTAAAAAAGTTGAGGAGATGAGACAGATTCTCTATACGTTTGCAGTAGGTAGCCTCATGTATGCCATGTTGTGTACTAGGTCAGATATTTACTATACAGTGGGGAATATCAATCCAATCCAGGATTTGATCATTGAACGATGGTTAAAAATATTCTTATGTATCTTAAGAGAATGAGGAACTATATATTTGTGTGTGTTGCTAAGAATTTGATCTTTACAGGATACACTAACTTTGATTTTCAGACTAATAAGAGTTCTATGAAACCTATATCAGGATTAGAGTTCACTCTTAATGGAGGAGCTATAATATGATGTAGCATCAAGCAAGGCTATACTTCTGACTTTACCATAGAGGAAGAGTATGTTGTTGCTTGTGAAGTTGCTAAAGAAGTTGTCTGGCTTAGGAAGTTTTTGACAGATTTGGAAGTTATTCCAAACATGTCACTACCCATCACCTATATATGATAATAGTGGTGTTGAGTTAAACTGCAAGGAGCCTTAAAGCCACAAACGAGGAAAGCACATCGAGAAGCATCATCTCCTTATGGAGATTTTACAACGAAGAGATGTGGTTATCACAAAGATTGCTTCGGAGCACAACATTGATGATCCATTTACAAAGGCTCTCATTGCTAAAGTTTTTTAGGGTCACTTGGAGAATTTGGGTCTACGGGATATACGTCATCTTGTCTAGGGAAAGTGGATGATTTTTGGGGTATAGAGGATGCCCTAGTTTATTGTATACTTTATATTGTATCTTGTACTGTACACCCCATTCGCTTTAGGACAAGTGGGAGATTGTTGGATTTAGTGTTCTAAATCTAGTGGATCTTGTATTTTGTAATTTTTTAATACAAATTATTTATTTAATAGAATAAGAAATATTTTACTTACATTTATATAGGATTAACTCAATCCAATAAACTAAAACCCGAGGTTGTCTAATGTAACTTGAATAGTATGTGGTAGACATACAAGTGGATCATGTTCAAGTAATAACCTAATAGGTTTGTAGTACATGGATAAGGTTGGGTACCTTATCCTGGTAACACTGCGAGTACGACCCAATTTATTACTGTTACATGAGTTGTGAGTGTTACATGCGATATGATCCATATTGTTCATATGGAGACATGTGAGTGGGGTTATCCTGTATAAAAAGCTTATATAAGACCAGACAATGAAATGATTAGTTTCTCTGTATAACATCGTTGCTTGTAGAAACTAAAATTGCACTAGGATAACCATAGGTGACTTGACCTTAATCCTAAGTGAGCTGTGAACTCCCTGTAAGAATAGTGAAAATCAAATGCGGAAGCGAGATCATCCCAATTTTTGTTTTTCATAGAATTGAGGTTTATAAAACAATAAATATTATGCATTATCATAAAAAAGGAAGATGAAGAGTTTGGATCAACTTACGCTTGAAGCCAAAACCTTCTTCATGAAAGCCTCCTCTTGGGTCACGATCAATCACGAATCAAAAGGCCATCAACAAGGATACCACCACAAAAGCAACCTCCGTATTCTCTATAGGGGAATACAATTCCCAGGAGTATGTGGGCTCTGGGTTTTGGAAGAGGGAGAATAGTAAATTGTCAGAAGAAAATTCTCTTGAGAGATTTTTCAAATCAAAATTTTTCTGAGAGAGTATTGTGTCATAAACGATGAAGAAGTATTAAAACTTCCACACCCACTAGCACGATCACATTGAGTGAAAAGAGGGGGAGGGAGTTACAACTCCCTCCTCAATTAATTTTAAAAAAAGAATTAATTAAATTTAAAATAATTTAATAAATAATAGAAAACCTATAGTTTTTATATTTTATCAAATACAATATAACCTATAGTTTGTTTCTCTCTCAATAGTGCATGGCATTAATATAAATCACATTTATACTAAATTTAATTATATGAATTCCATCAATATAATTAATATTTGAATCATATTCAAATATTTAGTTCCTCTCAAATAAACTTTATATTATAATATATCAAATAGATTATATTAATTATATCACATATAATTAATTCCATCAATTAATTTGAAAAATTCAAATTAATCCAAAATTAATTCTCAATAATCCATGTTGAGTTATTGAGAGGACCTTATGGACTTGTAAATTAAAGCTTCAATGGTACTTGAATAATTAATTAAACTTCTTTAATTAAGTTTAAACATCCATTAACTGTCAGTCATTCCACTAAAAACCGACAACTGCACTCTTTGCACTACAGATATATTTATGTGTCCATTGGATATAACCATCAACATTGTGATGACTCTTCACAAATTGCTTGTAAGTACAGTTGGGTCAAAATTACCGTTTTACCCCTATAGTTACATCTAACTCCTTAAGTACCATTGATCTCTCTAATGAACAATAAGTCATAGTCCAACTATGACCAAACCCTCTCGAGCCAAGAGAGGGTGTGGCGCCACATTGTTCAAGCCCTGGAATCATCCTTTAAGGGAACAATTTATCTACTTACACCGATATTAAGGAATGAGTGAATTCTGTCTTCTGTAGTTGTGTTCCCAACTCCACAATCAAACGAATCCCCAAAATGGTAGGCTTATTGAATCAGCGATCCGGCTACTCTTATCCATACAAGTCGAAGGATCGCCTTCATATGTAGGAGTTCACAACTCACTAAGGATTCAAGTCATGTCACCTATGGTCATCCTAGTAAAATGTAAGTCTTTACTGTTAATGATATCATATAAAGAGACTATTCATTTCGTGGTTTAGTCTTATATAAACCTTTTTGTATAGAACACCCCCGCTCATATGTCTCCACATGAATGATCAGGGTCAGATCATTTGTAGCACTTTACAACAATTGTAACATCTACAAAGTACGTCGTATCAGTAGTGTCACCAGGATAAGGGAAACGGTATAAATCTTACTGAGTTATTTTATGCGGTGATTTTATGAAATGAATTGCGGTGATGGGAATGCGTTGTGCAACAAATTTTCTCAGCAGAATCCAAGTATAAATCCTACTGAGTTTCCTGGTAAGTCCAGGGTCGAACTCAGGGACTAAGGGAAATGGTATGCGGTGATAATTTTTAAGAAGACTTTGCGGTAACCAATAAATCAAAGAGTTGTTTTTGGGTTGTTGTATGCGGTAATATGCGACGGAGTTGAGAAAAGAGTTGATAATATGGAAGATGCGATGAATATGCGGGGAACGGGTTGAGAAGAGGTTCAGTTCACACTTCCTAGGATACGTTCATGTTATGCGATCATGCAACACACATACAATAGCAAATCATCTCTCAACGCAAATGCTACGGCTTCTAGTTCTAGAACGCATGCGATATATGCGATAAAGTCTATAGGACCTACACATAAGCCTCTATTCTTATTTATGCGATGACAAATGACACATACATAAACAAGGCGACCACGTAATATCATAACCTATCTCTAGGGTGCATGCGATGCATGTTGGCAAACAGAGCTTATCTCTAAGTCCCTATCTCTTACTTATGCAGATCTAATCTTGCTCTCTCGAGTCTAGATTCTAACCTAGCTCTCTCAAGTCTTAGGTTATTTCTTTAGACTCTCTCTCGAGTAGCTCTAAAGGGGTGTTGGACGCAACATAAGACAAGACAATCGCCTGCAATGAAGATCCTAGGTCATGTTAGCTTAGATCTTCTCAACCCATTCGATAGATTTAGCTACTCATGCGTGCTTTTAAGAGAGTGAAAATATTTAGATAATCAAGTTCCATTTTATAGATATATAATTGAAATACAGAATGACAATGCGAAATGAGATTAAAGAGCCTGGTAGCAATCTCTTGCTTCCCAAGGCTTTTACACTGTTCTTCTCTACTCTATTCAAAAGATAGTCTTGCTCTCACGAGAGCCGACCCTCTCTCCACTTTTCCACGCCTCTAGGTTCTCTCTCGAGCTGACCAAAGGGATCTTCCGGCGTCTCTTCCCTTCTCTCACTCCGTCTTCGAAGTAAAAGAAAAACTATGAACAAGGCTACTTTTATCTAAGGGAAAATTATCTAACTGTCCGTACTCCTTCGCTGAAGGTTTCCTTCGGTATTTATAGAGCTTTGAGGTGAAAGGCTTCTTCTCTCTTATGATTGCACTGATGGGATGGCATTAATTCTCTGTTTGATGCGCCGAATATTTGTCACCAAAAAGTTGAGTGTACTTGCTACAGTAGTTCGTAAGCGGTTTGTCAACTTAATTCGTAATCGACTGTCATCAGCTTTCTGTCCCATTGTGATTTATTATGCTTTTCACCCAGATGCGCCGGCTCTATGCGGAAATCCTTCTTGAGCAGATATTTGTGAGCGCAAATCACCGCAAAGCCTTGCGGTGATGTTGCGTTCGACCGTTGATTTCTTGTGATCACATTTTTCACTTTGTATCAACGCATATTCTGCATAAAAATACATAAGTTACTGTTTTCATGTGATGGACGCATGCGACCGCAATATTATGAACTAAATGCTTTTTGGACGCAATCTTATATATTTTATCAACGTAAACCTGCATTGTTTAATAACTTACCATTGTAATAACGTGCATTTCTGCCCATTATCACACCTCCAAATTTAAAGAATGCTTGTCCTCAAGCATAAGCTAAAGATTTCCTTTAGAAAGTCGACTGCAATTTCTTTTCCTAGATTTCTCAAGGATGCCTTATTCAAATCCTATATACCAAAATTTCCTTAATCTTATTCAGGTCTCTTCTTAAAATATTTCTAAAATTTAGTGACCGCAAGTTTAACCTTCAAAAAGACTTTACTAGATTCCAGGACATCGCATGATTTTTTTCAAAAGAACTTTTTCATTGGGGTGTCAAATGAATTTTATCCTTGCTTATTTTAGACATTATTATTATTTTTTTTTCTCTCTGACCCTGCGCTAATCCAAGTGCCTCACCTTCATTTTGGCTTGCGCCTACGTATGTCATGCGGACATCTAACTACGAGCAAGGTGTTATTTCTCAGATTAAACTCATACCTACTTGGCAGCGAAGTTGCGGTCATTTTTTTTATGCGTTGATCACGATTCCTAACTTCGTTTTGGCTTGCCTCCACGTGTGGTATGCGGACATCCAACTATGAGTAGGATCCGATCGCAACGTTATGATTCTTTTTTAGATAAGGCTAAAAATAGCAAGGTCGAAAAGTGAATACCGCACCTCCAAATTTAAAATGCGGCAATGTTCTTAGGAAGTTTCGTAAAGGGTCAGTTTGAAAGAAAGGTAGCAAACCACTAACTTCTAGAAATATTTCATGAGGTGACTGTCCTAAATTAAGTTGACTCTAATGTATACGAAAAAATAGAAGCATGTATTTCATCATTGAAATCATAATTGGCAAAGAGAAATCATGCAGTGACTAACTAAATTGATCAATGTTAAATGATTGTGGTAACCAAAGAGGATGCAGTGATAAAATTTTGAAAATTAAAATGCGATGCAATAATGAAATTTGGAATAAAGTCAAGGAAAGATACAACCCCCAAATTTGCGCTGTTGCCCGCATTATTTGTTGATGCATCCTGCTTTGCGGTGATCTACTTTCTTTGGATTGCGGTGACGGCATAAAGTAGTTGCATCTTTGTGTAGTGCCTTTACAATTGTTCACCTCGATTGTTTGCAAAAAAACATTGAGAGGGTCAAATAATATTAAAAAAATAGAGTTAACAAAATCGCTTACCGCAATCGTTTAACACGATCGCATTTTTTTTTAAATAAGCAAATATG
The DNA here is from genome assembly GCF_009727055.1 of Benincasa hispida. Taxonomy (NCBI): domain Eukaryota; kingdom Viridiplantae; phylum Streptophyta; class Magnoliopsida; order Cucurbitales; family Cucurbitaceae; genus Benincasa; species Benincasa hispida. The sequence continues at coordinate 71,518,270 of NC_052360.1, read as the reverse complement.
CGATAACAGATAACATCAAGGTGATGAAAGTTCATGAAGTATTTAGGTAGAAAAAGGATATTCAAAAGGATTGTGTCCCTAATGAGGTTGAATCACATAGTAACTCAGGGACTGCTTATTTTGCGATACAAGCTGGACTTTTCATGTCCACGATGACTTTTTCTTCTTTTCCCTGTCTCTGAAATCTTGACTGCCTTAATCCGGAGCTTTTCCCCATGAATGTTCATCGTAATCTCCCCCTTGTGCACATCATTTGAAGCGCGACCGATCGAGAGGAATGGTCGTCCCAATATGGTGGGTGCATCTTCGTCCGCTTTATAATCCAAAATGATGAAGTCTGTCGGTAGGATGAATTTATCAATTGAGATTGCGACATCTTTCAACTCTGCTCCAGGATGTATTCAGGATCTGTCCGCAAGCAGGAGAGTCTCCATCTTGGGCGTGAGTTTGCCCATATTCAATCGTTTGAAGATTGATAGTGGCATTACATTTATACTCGCCCCAAGATTGCATAGTGCTTGGCCACTGTAGACCCCTCTAATGAAGCATGGTATTGTGAAGATTCCTGGGTCACACATTTTTGTTGGGATCGTAGCATTTTGCATTACTGCTACTATCGTGATTTTGTCTTCATCATTTTGTTTCTCTTTCAATCTTTGCGGGACTGGTGGTAGCTGGACTTCTTCTGTCTCATGTTCTAAAGGCTCAAGGGTGGACGCAACTTCAGGGTTCATCTTCTCGGGCTTTTTCGAATTATAAGTCAACGAGTCCTCAGTTGTCAACGCATTCAAGTTGGTCGTGATGGGTTCCTCCCTTACTTCTACAGTCATTTTTTCGCTTAGCAAGGAGACTGCTAAGCATTGTTCCTTCCCTGTACCCCCAGTGTTGCGAGGAAGCTCTGTTGAGCTCGTTAAAGCTCCTTGCGGTCTATTTTGAGCTTGCCCGCAATTTTTCATAGCTGAATTTCGAGATTTCGAATGGACGTTGCTTGATTCTGAAGCACCAATTCGTTCTTCTCAATGTATTTCTTCAGTAAGCTCTCTAAGGACGAAGATTGTGGTGTCTGCGAACTGCAGGCTTGGTTATGCGTTGGACCGTTGGTTCGCGGGAAAAATTCGGGTGGCCCTTCTTTTTGTGCCACTAGTTGAAAACTTTGTTGTCGATTTTTCCATGCGAAATTTGGGTTGTTTCTCCACCTGAGGTTGTACCTATCGAGATAGGGATTATTCTTTATGAAGCATACTGACTGCGGATTTCCTGGGCATTCGTCCATCGGATGCGCATCTCCGCAGATGACACAACTTGAGGTCGTTTGAGCAATTGCGTTGACCTGCCCTTTTTTTGCTCCCGTACTATTAATTGTGATGCCTTGAATCAAACTCATCATCGCAGTCATCTGGTTCTGAAGGGATGCAATGGGCCCGTTGTTCATGTCACTATCTTTAATTCTTAATCTTTGATCACTTTCTCGCCAGTCCTCGTGATTTTTTGAAATGCAATCAAGGATACTTTTGGCCTTCTCATATGTTTTGTCAAGCAGACCACCAGCTGCTGCTGCATTGGCCGTGGTTTGTGAAGCAGAGTTCAGTCCTTGATAAAAAATCTGGTAAGCCATTATGTTGACAGTCTCTTACTAGCCTCTTAAACCTCGTCCAAGTATCGCTGAGCGATTCGCTAGTTTCTTGTTCAAAATTTGTTATTAATTTTCTTCTCCTGGAATTTTCAGTTGGTGGGAAGTATTTCTTCATAAACTTCTCTACTACTTATTCCCATGAAGTTATCTCCCCCGGTTCGAGAGAATACGCCCATTTTCGTGCCTGATCACACAAAGAAAATGGAAGAAGAGTTAGTCAAACTTCTTCGGTAGAGATATTCGGGAACACAAAATTGTTGCAAATCTCTACCGGCTGGATCCTCGCCACACCTTCCTCCAAATTGCCCAGCAGTCTGGATCATCTATAG
>NC_052360.1:71513703-71515258 GCF_009727055.1 Benincasa hispida | reverse complement strand
TTTTCTCGAGGTAGATGCATTGATGCGTTCATTCCACCTACCTTGTGTTGATCCCATTAGAATGCGTTGTCACATAGCCACAATCATTCAATGGCCACATTCGCTTAATACCACAACTCTACATGATGACCGCAATCGCTTGACGAGCGCGACTCCCATGCGATGGATGCATATGGTTGATTATCGCAACATCCATGCGTTGATTGATGTGTTTGCCTTTGCGATGGAGTGTTTCTCCGCATGCGGTTGTCTATGCGGTGGTCCGGTTTTCGCATTTGCGTTCATTTCCTTCATTAGCTACAAAAATAGAACATTGAACGCATAATTAATGCAAAATTACGGGTTAGCTGAGATTCATCGTGCTGATCGACGCAAACTCTTTTTCTCCCGAATTCCTAACATGATTGCCACATATTCTGCCAAACAACCTTCATAATTCTAAGTAAAAAGACTAAGATGGCATGCATTTCTACATGTCGTCAATAAGCAAGTTCCATTTTATAAATATAGAATTGGAATACAGAATGATAATGCGAAATGAGAATAAAAAGCCTGGTAGCAATCTCTTGCTTCCCAAGGCTTTTACACTGTTCTTCTCTACTCTATTCAAAAGATAGTGTCGCTCTCGCAAGATTTGGCCCTCTCTCTGCTTTTCCACGCCTCTGGGTTCTCTCTCGAGCTGACCAGAGCAATCTTCCGACGTCTCTTCCCTTCTCTCGCTCCGCCTTCGAAGAAAAAGAAAAACTATGAACAAGGCTACTTCTATCTAAGGGAAAATTATCTAACTGTCTGAACTCCTTCGCAGAAGGTTGTCTTCGGTATTTATAGAGCTTCGGGGTGAAAGGCTTCTTCTCTCTTATGATTGCACTGATGGGATGGCATTAATTCTCTGTCTGATGCGCCAAATATTTGTCACCAAATATTGAATGTACTTGCTACAGTAGTTCGTTAGTGTTATGCCTTTCACCTAGATACGCCCACCAAGTTGCACCGGCTCTATGTGGCAATCCTTCTTGAGCAGATTTTTGTGAGCGAAAATCACCGCAAGCCTTGCGGTAACCCTGCATTCGATCGTTGATTTCTTGTGATCGCATTTTTTGCTTTGCGTCAATGCATATTCTGCACAAAAATACATAAGTTAACTATTTTCATGCGATGGATGATGACGAGAAATTAGATGTCAATTACTCAACAACTAAAATTCCGTGGACGCAATATGCGATGCATGTTCTTAAGGTATGCGTTGATTGTCATGCATCGATGGTCATGCGTTGGAATGACTATGCGTTAACAAATGTATGCGATGACCATGAGGCGTCCTTGTCATACAGTTTCCTTGCGCTCACGGCCATGTATAACGCAATGCAGTTCTCGAGTGATCCCCGAAGGTCGAACTCCAGGACTTGTAGCAAAGGATGTATGCCGGTAGTTGCCATTGCGGCGGTGAAATAAAAGAATATTAGAGGGGTTTTGTTTAACCCTCACACTAGAATTCCCTACTCCTAAACTCCTACTATCAGACAACAACATGAGAATATGAATGAGGAAAGTTTTC